>NC_136813.1:129583490-129854942 GCF_951394365.1 Tetrao urogallus
CCCGCAGGAGCCGGCGGTACCAGGCGGGCAGCGGAGCTCCCCGTACCGGGCCGGGCATAAATCCTCCTGTCAGGGAGGGGGCAATTACAAGGCCGTAAAAAAGTCAGGAAGATGGATGCTCTTGAATGATGATTGATTGCTATTTGTGGTGCTGTTCTAATGGGAAGCCCGAAGCTGGATCCCGAAGCCAGTGGGCGACGCTCCTTCCAGCGCCCCGGGCTCTCCGGCTCCGCGCTGTGCCCGCCCCCGGGTGCCCCAGGGTGCTGCCGTAGGGCAGGGGCAACCCGCAGCCCCCTCAGCGGCACGGTCCCACTGCAGGGCACGGAGCAGCGTGCACTGACATCAACCGCGGAAGAACGGAACCGGCAGCTGGGAAGTTACAGAGCACTAAGAGCCAGGAAATGAGCAGATTAGAAAACTGAATTTCCTTACTCTCTTCCCCCTCACACGTACACAAATCACTAAACTGAGACAGGTTTATAGCCTTCACTTATTTACCGGTGCGTCTCTCTGGCTATCGTGCCCATCATCTGGGATGTAAGCAGCAGAAGGGGAGCATCAGAGAGGTGCAGTTGGGATTTTCACTAGAAATGGGTCGTAAAAACCGAGCATGTTTTTAAATAATGGCCTTCCAGCCTATTATGGGATATAGATTTATTAGTCACTTTTATGTTTGAAGCCAGGTTTGAAAACAACCTAGATGTTGTTAGCTAAGCTTGGCTCTGAGGAACGGAAAGCTGGTGTGTTATGTTTGTGGGGTGTTTTTTTATTAAAGGTTAAGGGACCAGATTAAGAACAGCTGGAAAGGGTCACAGCTTGCGCGGGTGAGAGAGCAATCAGCAGCTTGCCAGATACACCTCGAGAAACAGGGCTGGTTTCCGTCTGCACAATACGCCAACTTCACAGAGGCAGAAGCAGGGTCCCTAGAGCAGTGAGCATGTGACTCCTAATGGCTTCCCAATATTTGGTGCCCAACAGATGCCTTTTAAGTCTAGGTGCATCGAAACAGCACAAACGTATTGCAGTACTGGATAGAATCATTGAACTGCTAAGGTTGTAAAAGACCTTTAAGATCATCAAGTCCAGTCGTCCACTTACCACCAGTATTGCCCACAAAAACATGGCCCTCAGCACTGCATCACCACATTTCTTGAACACTTTCAGGGACAGTGTCTCCATCACCTCTCTGCACAGCCTGTTCCCAGGCTTTACTACTTCTGAGAAGAAATTTTTCTTAACATCTAACCTGAGCTTCCCCTGGAACAACGTAAGGCCATTACCTCTCTTCTTATCACCGTTACCTGAGAGGAGTAGATGACCACCACCTCACTACGACTTCCTTTCCAGGAGCTGTAGAAAGCAATAACGTCACCCCTGAGCTCCCCTTCTCCACACTGCTCCCTCAGCTGCTCCCCAAAAGGCTTGGGCTGCAGACCCTTCACAGCTTCATTACCCTTCTCTGTACACACTCCAAGGCTTCAATGTCTTTCTTGTAGTGAGAGGCCCAAAACTGAACATAGTACAGGAGGTGCAGCCTCACCAGTGGATGACAACACATGCCAACAGCTGCAGTTCAAATAGATCAAACCTTTGTCATTCACTGAAATCTTAATTTACCTCCCCTTTGTTACTTTTGCACCATTTTTTTTTTTTTTTTAGCTGGACACATTCTAGGTTAATTTAATGGAACAGCTTTGGAATAGCACTTACAGTGGTGGTTGGGCCCTACCAGCAAGAGAAAAACCCTTGCTGCAATCCCAGTTGTTGTGACTGAAATATCTCGCTGAGCTTTGCTGTCTGGATCCTTGATGTTGGCAAACTGTGAGGAGTGGTGGGCTTCACTGAGGATCAGGGCCACCACCAGCTGAGTTTGCCTGAAGCTGGCAAACTTTGCCATCGACAGCACCTTTCCAGCCTCGTGTGATAGGCACCAGACAGCCTCAAGGCATTTGCTGAGGCTTACTGATCTCAAATATGTGGATTGTTTTTTTCTTGATATCTCAATTTCCACATCAGGGAGATATTTATTATTATTATTATTATTATATATTTATTATTATTATTATTACTTAAAAATAATAACCTCTAGATTTCCTCAAAGCACACTCAAACTTGTATCAGTTCACTTGTCCACAGTACCAAGATGCTGAATATTGAGTTCTGTACCATGTGAGTAATGACTGCAAATGCTTTTTGACTTTCCTGAATTAAATGAAGTAATTGTCTCTTATTCATCTCCTGACTATCTACAGGTGTTTTGCACATACTGTTTCTAAAGGTCTTCAACAAAAAGGCAGCAGTCATTTAAGGCTGTAGGTGATGAGCCAAGCAGAAGCCGGGTTCCACAGATGACAAGTAACACTTCCTGTTTTGGAGACTTCTCATGTACTGACCAAAAAACGCAAAAGTTGTTGGTTGTAGTTCATTATTCGTGATATTATTCTACCAGGTGGCTATTGACAGGTAAGAACATCTCAAGCAATATCTTGAACAAATAGTTACAGGCAACTGAAAATCCTATCTTCCTTCTCTGGTGAAGAGACCTTCTGGGAAGGCTGTCTGTGCCCCTGAAGAAAGTGAACAGCTCAAGCCTTCACTGAAGTCCTGGGGATGTGGGCTTTTCAGCACTTGTGAAGTCAGGCTCCTTATAATGAAAAGAAATCTTACAATAACCCAAAGAAAACAGAAATGTTTTCATATCATTAGGTTATCAGAGCAATGTATTTAGATGTCATTTTCCTGTTGTATTAAAAAGAATGAGAGTCCAGAGGTGAAGCTCTGGTATATTAAAAAGTAAATAGAAATAAATATTATGTCCCTTGGTTATGATTCTGTTCAGAAGATGCAATGATCCATCTGTCTAAACCCCTCAGCTTTGTGCAAGTATTTCCCAGATAGTGAAGAGGTACCACTGATAGAATTTACTGCCATAAATAAAGTATATTCAGGAAGGTTTTCTTGGAAGCGTCTATTCTGGCATAAAATAAACAAAAAAAACAGTCAGCAACCTAACAGAAGACATCACAGAGTTAAGAATCAAAGCAATTAACCCACCAAATGGAGGCATTAGTGATACCCCATTGTGTAAGTGTGCTGGAGCAATATCACCATCCACCAGCGAAACTGCCACTTGCATAATATTATTCTATGGTACAAACCTGGCAAAACATTTCCATTTTCTACCCGAAGAACCATCTCTCTTAATAATGGTAGAGGTTTCCCTTAGACTTTAAACAAGATGAAACCGTGAAGCTTCGTGGTTACTATCACTGGAAGGTCTGGAGGAGAAGAAAGGCAAATGCCCAATTACATAAGAAAGTCAAAATACATTAACTTGATGAAAAACGAAACAAAACAAAAGCAATTCCAGCTGGACAACAAAGAGATCTCAGTGGGTTTGGGGCAGCCAACGCTTCCCCAAGTCGTAATTGTCCATCTCAGCATCGCTCCTTCCTTAATAGTCATGGGCTCTGTTGTCATTTCTTGACAAAGCAACCCATCTTTTTTGCCAAGTTAAATATCAAATGAGTGGAGAAGTTGAAATGCCTTTCATTCATTACCATGTCCAGCAGGTTGTACTCTTATCTAACCTACCCAAGGGACTTTTTCATGAAATGTCTGTGCAGAACACAGTTCTCTATCTAAATTAGGGAAATGTCTTCCCTGGCCAGTTCTTAAGGAAGGCAGGAAAGATTTCATAACAGGACTGCTTAGCCCACAGCTACATGCCCCTCCTGTCTGTCCAGGATTGGGTAGCCACCACTTGTTTGGTTTGTCTACACTTCCCTAGGGTCTCATCTCATACCACTGCTGGTTTGCGGTTATAGTCAGTGGCCTGCAGCTGGTCTGGGAAACCACAATAAGCACATACATATCCCTTAGCAGGTTGCACAGGCTGTCCTCCCAAAAGAAATACAACAAAAGGAAAGTCCCAGATCATGCAGAAGTGCTGTGATTAAGCTGAGGTGACGGGAGACACTAAGGGGGGAACTGTGGAGAGAAACAAATCCACACTGCATCATCTTGGAAAGTACTATGTGAGGAAAGAGAAATAGAGGCTGTCTCCATGTCTTATTCACCCAGCTTTGTGTGTGTCACTCTTGGTCTGTACTTCAATATTCGTATTCATACATTTTCATCATTTTTATCACTTCTTTCTTCGTTATAATTATTTTTTTCTTACATTCTTTTGACTTTGCACAACATATGTGGATGGTTCTATCTACATTTTTATATCTCTTCTTTGTGAATATTACTTTAACAAATGTAGTTGAATTTCCCTTATTTGTGAAATGCACTTCAATTAATATCAGTAACAGTTTGGACAGTAGTGACACTTTTCTCTCTTAGGAACTCAAATAATTTTACAAATATTTTCCAAAACATTTTAAAACTTTACCAAAGGATTCATATCACCTCTAGGTCATCTAAATTCTGGAGAGGTTACATGAAGACCAGTAGATTGCATCACATTTGTGGTTGCCTGTCTATTGGAGAACATAAAAGGATGTTTGTTTTTTTTTAAAACAGATGTTTTCTGACTTCACTGGCAGTTTACAACAAATATCACATGAAATCCAATTTAAAGTTTTGAAAATGATAGATTTGTCATGTAACCCTAACCACCTAGCAAGAGATTTTTTTTTCATGTGAGTTGTTTCACTGACTCAGTGATTTTATAGTCAAAGTCACATGGAAATATAGTTGATGTATGAGTTGCATCGACTTTTATCCAACTTTTCAGCAGGAAAGTAGTAAATAATGCTATTTTGAGGTTAAGTGCAGGCATACTCACAACACCAACACTGCATTAGCTTCATTTCATTCACATTTTCAAGAATCTTTTATTCATAATGGGATGATTGCGGTATGCATTGAACAAAATTGAAGTCCTACATTGAGGATCCATTTGATGAAGAGGACCTTCATCAAATATATTAATTCATGAAAATTTCCATTGGCATACTACAGTGGTCTTGTTATAATAAAAGAGTAATATTCTGATTTGAGAAAGAAAGGGTGTGGCTGAATCCTGCTTTTATAACTTTTAAATAGCATCTTTTCTGTGGGTATATCTTTTATCAATACACATATATGCATTGGGGAGGGACTTTTTATAAGGGCATGTAGTGACAGGATGAAGGGAAATAGTTTTAAATTGGAAGAAGTTAGATTTAGACTAGGTATTGGGATGATATTCTTTATTGTGAACGTGGTGATACACTGGAGCAAGTTGTCCAGAGAGGCTGTGAATGCCCCTTCCCTGGAAGGCCAGGCTGGATGGGGCTTTGAGCAACCTGGTCTAGAGGGAGGTGTCCCTGCCTATAGCAGGGGATTGGAACCAGGTGACACTAAAAGTCTGTAACAACCCAAACTGTTCTATGATTCCATGATATATGGATTACTGTGCTCAGGTGGATTCCAGGTGAAGGTAACGCGTCCTGACACCATGGAGCTGCTTACAAGGTTGACGGTGAAATATTATTTTTCCTTATTTTAAGTTCAACCTTCCATCTAGTTTTAGCTATAGGATATATATATAGGATATATATATATATATATATATAGGATATATATAGGATATATATATAGGATATAGCAGGATAGTCAAAGGATGTGTACAACTGACACATAATGTAACAGCTTTTAAAAATACAGTGTGTTCAATGTTTCCCATGAAGTGAAACTAGTCTTCAAAGGGTGATACTATTTTGTCACATCTGAGAGTTCACATTCTACATAAGTTTTTACTGCAATACTGAACATGAAGCTAGTCTACAGAAAATTAATATACTCCGCTTATTCATACATATATAAGCAATACTATAGAAACACCCTTCTCTAGAGCAAGGCCTATGTTATGCTTACCTTTGTTGTACAAACAAGTCATGAAACAAAGTTGAACTATGAGAAAGTGAGGCATGCAAATGCAGACTCAAGTCCGTCAGAAAAGCTCTGCCTCAGTGTGAAGGGGCTGGAGTGCTGTCCCTGTCCCCTGGGGGTTGGAAGAAACAAAATTCAGTGAATATAGGAATATTTGCAGGATGGGGCTCTACTTCCCATAGGTTTTCATTTCACTGTAGGATCCAGCTACTGCACCTATAAAGACAGAGTATTTTCTTGGACTTTCTCATCATCTATTTTCTTTCTAATGCTTAAAAATATTCTGCAGAAGGCTCAAGAAGGTCACCAGTTAATCAAACAGGAATTTCAAAGCTGATGCTCAGCTTGCCTCTGACATAACCTGTTTTGTGACAGTCCTGGGTGATGACCCTGAAAACTCATGTGGTATTTACTAACATGCAACAGTGTCTTTGGGCTAGTTCCATACTATCGTGTGTCTCAGAGCGCATGCTGCCAAAAATGCTAGCAGAAAACGATTCTTTTTAAATAATCATTTATGTACACTAGAGTTCTGTGTTTTCTTCTGTTTTTGTAATTTATAAGTGTGCACGCAACCCCTTAGTGAGGCAGCCTAGGGAATAGGACAGATATTTTCAAAGTGCCTTTTCCTGGTAAGACAAACAAAATGCATTTCTGTTTTAATAGCTGAGAAACAGAATTATAGGCTGAAAGTAACAGTTCCAGCTAACATATTTCAAACAAAAGGATCAAAATTCTCAGAGTAAAGGGATGCTGAGCATGAATTCTTGTCCTACTGATTAGGAAAAAAAAAAAAAAAAAGTAATTTATTTCATTGAAATAATTCTTACTTGACATGTAATGAACACAATCAAAGTTACAGGCTCATTAATGACTTTCTAATGACAGTCTCCCTCCGAGTCACATTAGGAAACCACTTATAGAGTGGAAAAAAAAAATTGTTAAGGGAAAAGTCTTAAAATAACATGCAAGAAGCACAAGTATTTAAATCGACCTGATATCAAACTGTTGCAGTTACTTAGATACCTAAAGGTGCAAATAAGTATTTAGTAAGATTTTAAAAATACGTTGTTGATCTTAAGGTGTCTGCATTCAAATATTTTTCAGCTACCAATAAGTCCTCTGCTTTCAGCATTAAACCAAGTGCCTGATGTTTCTGGGTACATCTAGGAGTCTTTCAGTGACAGCAGAGCTGAATTCCCCAAGTCTAATTTGAGCCCGACAGGCTCCACAATCATGTTCCTCTGCCTGTATCACCTGAGGAGCTGCATCCCTCATGGCAGGAACATTCACCGAGGGCCAGAGACACCTAGATTTCAGCCCCTGCTCCAGTGGCTGGTTTTTATAAGATTTCTAATGTAGGTGTTAAATATAAGAAAAACATGTATTTAAAATACATAAGCCAACCAGCAAAGCAAGGACAGGGAGCCAAGTGTCTATATTCCTAGTATCTCCACTTTTTGTGGATGCCACCTTCTTTGCCTCTGTGAGCTGCTCACTGAAATCTTCATATGGCTGGAGGGCACTTACACACACACATGCTACTAATGCAGGTAGGCTGAGGGAAGTGGAAGCTCTCAGGAGGAGCTGATGATGGCTCATTAGGAATCCCACCGGTCCATTACAAGGTCAGATTGGATTAGCCATGCAGTTCTATCATCAAGGAAATAATATCACCCTGAAAAGCATGGGTTGCCAGATGCCCCAAACAGGAGTTGAGATTATTTCATAAGCCACTGCAACAATTCATAGCACCAGCACTTATCATGCAACCAAGATGCCCCTAGGAACCATCTGCTCCTCAGGAACTGTATGTGTTGCAGGGCAGCGTGGAGTCATTGAGGAGAATTACTCTTGTTTTGTTTTCTCTGGATTTGGAAAACAACTTCTAGCAACACATTAAAGTTTGAGGCAATGAAATTTTCCAATGATATGTACATCGGCTGCTCTGAAAGTAATGCCTCCTATTTATTTCTACGGAAACTGCAACAGATACAAAAAGCACAGTAACAGTGTTTGATAAAGCAGTTTCTTAGCTACAAAACTTATTTTTCTGCATAATCACCATGGTTAGCTGATTCCCGTGTGGATGAGCTGATAGAGACACTCTGTTTCACAGTGTGACAGCCGGGCATGCCCATAGGAACATGACTTGTCTTTCACGTTGCTGACACTACTGCTAAAACACACCACCCATTGCCTCACTGTGCTCACATCCACTGTTTGGTCTCCAGAAACATTCAGCAAGCATCAATGAATGTCAGTGAGTATGACTTTTCCACACAGAGGAATTCAGTGACACACCTTACTTCATACACAGTTCCATGGCAGATGTCATTTTGTCAGACTGCCCCTCTGCTGCCATCCGTTGTACAGCAACAAAATGTAATGGAATATTTGTGGAAAGGTTCAACCTCTACTACCGTACTACTGATGTCTGTTTCTGTGATTGTTTGAAAACAAAATAAAAAGGGAGGCATTACTTTTGGAGCAGTCCTTGTAGTATACATGCCAGTGTTACATAGGTGAGCCATGCTGCCTTTTGGAACTGAAGAATCCTTATTTATTTCTTATAAATTGGCCTTATTTCAGGTTTGGGCTGCTTCACATGTTTTCCTACAGGCTGGTGGTTACAGTGGAGTATGTGAAGGTGCATGAGACACCTGGGACCAGGAAAGCAAAGTAAACCCAGGCCCTCTCTTCCTTCTTCCTGGAAGAGAGAGCATCTTGTTTCCACTCCCAGATTTGATTAGTTCTCTTCTCTTCTCTTCTCTTCTCTTCTCTTCTCTTCTCTTCTCTTCTCTTCTCTTCTCTTCTCTTCTCTTCTCTTCTCTTCTCTTCTCTTCTCTTCTCTTCTCTTCTCTTCTCTTCTCTTCTCTTCTCTTCTCTTCTCTTCTCTTCTCTTCTCTTCTCTTCTCTTCTCTTCTCTTCTCTTCTCTTCTCTCATTTATCCTATCATTTTTCAGTGCAAAATCCATGAACCATTTTTCAGTGCAAAAACCATGAACCCTGGAGATGGGACAAGAGCCCAAGATTTGCTTCTCCCTTGTCCCTATTTGCAGGGCTGCTGCTGGATGGTACGTTCTTGCTGTATGTTGTGCATCTCTCGTGTTGTAGTTCTCTCTTGGGGATTTGGCACCAAGTGACTGAGAAATTAATACACCAAGGATAGCTGTAAAGTAATTCTGGCCTTTAGGTATTTAGGAAATTGTTTCACTAAATGCTACAGCTTGTAGTGACAGCTATACTCATAAACCTTTATAGGCTTCTTTTGAGAATGCTATTCTAAATCCTAAAATTTTGACATTTTTAACCAGCCCCCTAATATATAGCTAAATCTAAGATGATCTAAACACATTCCTTTTTAATATCAGGTTGTTTCATGTCTTTAAATATTATCTACCACCACCACCAAAAGGAGCAAGCAACATTATCCATTTCTAGGACTGTGTAGTCCTGCATCATGTCAGAACATTTAAATATATATTAATGCAGCAAGATCTTATGCTTACTTTGAGATTATTTTAATGAGAAAATGAGAAACTGAAGAGTGTGCTCAAGTGGCTTGCAAGCTGATGCACCATACCGTAACATTTTTATGTGATACAGGTAGTTGCAAACCTATGAACATCAGGGGAGCTGCATATTCACATCTCAGGTCTGAAATGACTCAGCCACTCTTGTATCAGTACAAAAACACAGCAATTTTTAACAGCAACTTTGTGGAGCTTAATGGAATTCATTTCCTATTCATACTACCTCCTTCAGTTTGTTTCCAGCCCTAATACAGGAACCATATGGAGGAAAGCACAGAAAGATAAGTAGGCATTGCATGCCATTACTCACCATCTGCTTAGGTGCACTGTGCTGAGCTAAACAAGGAACAGATTGTGGCTCTGGCAACATTCACATTTGAGCATCCCCTGCTAGGGAATGCACGGGAAGGTTTTCCTGGGGTTTCTGTGTGAGATGAGTGCAGCAAGTGGCTGACTGATGGAGGAGCAGTGAGTGAAGACTAAAAAGCAGCTGAGAAATGAGAGCCTGTGTTGAGAGAAGGGATAAGAAGTGAATGAGGGTAGGCAGATGGTAAAGGCATTAGAGATAAGGCAGCATATGATGTTGAGATGTAGATTTTGATGGCAATACATAGTTCTGCACTCACTGAAAGTTTGGAAGTTTTGCCGTAAGTTTCTTAACTGATATTATTCCACCTGGCATTTTATCAGTGAGATCCTCTGTCAGCAAAAATTATAAAACCAAAAATGTATATTAAATCATATGGCATGCATTTACTTGAGATTTATAGGTGAACTTACCCACTGTAAAGCTGTGCTCCCACAGAACCTTCACTACACTTCCCTGCACCTGCAGAGAGCTGGGAGTGGGAGGATAATTATGAGCACTGAGAGGCTCAGCCAGATGTTCCAGGAATGGAGGAATTTCATCTTTGGTTGGCTGGCCTCTCTGGGCAGGAAAACAGAAAGAGGAAGCAGCCTTGTTTGAGCTGGCCTGCGCCATGAGTCCAGTCCTGGTGAGTACCAGGCTTCACTGTTACTGCAGATCAGGCAAAGCCAAACACTGAGGGGATGGGGAAGGCTGAAGTGTTAAAGGAAACATGGGTGTGAAACAGGAGTGTGTGCAGATGATGAGAACATAAGCCTGATGGGATACAGTAAGAAGCTAACACATTCCACAGAGCGTTGCTCCAAAAAGATGAGGTGTCACTAATGTGATTCTTAGACTTCTGTATTTCAGCTTTTTACCTGAACAAAAGTAGATAAGAAATTATCCAGCAAGTACCTTTTCATCTTGTATCTTCTTGTTTGTTACCGAGATGATTCATATTTTCCTTTTTCCATTAAAGGTCCAACTTTGAGCTAGTATTTTTCACAGTGTTGAAATATCCGTTTTCACTTCCTCTCAGCATATTAGCCATACCATTAAGCAGTTATGAGTACAATTCAGAAGAAGGATTTCTGCCTCCAGGCAGCAGCCTTAATTCTTAAAATTATTCATTATAAATTGAAGAATAGAATATATTCTTAATCATACATTGTGGATTGATACTTTTTTTCAATTCCTCCTTTTCTTAATTTTCTTTTCAGTAGAGCAACTGAGATTCACAGTCAGTTTAATAATAATAAACAAATCTTTGTCAGTCACTTCCAACTCCTTTTTCATTAATTCATGTAAAACTGTCAACATGTCAGTGGACTGCAGTGCTTGATTTCAGAGAGGTCTGAAGGAAAGCATTATGGAAAATGTATTATTGAAAACAGAAAATCTCAACTGGATTGCAGAGGGGCATTTTAAGATTAAAATAACAAATGCATAGAATGAATGTAAATGCCCAGATGATGCAGCAATGACAGGCACCAGAATGAGGCTTCTATGATGCTGGCATGTGGTCAGAATGCTTTGTGACAGGACTCACATGTTTTCACTTCAATGTGAAAGACACACAATATTTTCTGATCTACTGTTACCAAGCAATCACAGTGCAAGTCCTGTGACATGTAATTCTATATCCTTGGGATGGAGGAAGACCCCCACATCCCAATGACAGGCAACCTCTGGTCCTTGCCTGTGGGATACTTGCTGCAGCAGCCGCATCCAGGGTCTCCACACCACCACATACCTGTCTGTTGCATACCCTTCACTTCTCCCACTCCACACATTTGAAGGATGGCTTTGAGGATAGCATTATAACCGTTATCAGATTGTTTTTCTGGTCAGCCAGAAGGTGGATGAGCCACTACAGAAAATGAGCTATTTACAGAGTGCAGCTGCAGTAGTTAACATCTGTTCTGCTGTTCCACCAGAGAGGTAGCGATGTCCAGAAGGCAGCTGAAGGGGACAGGACCCTGCAACTGAAGGAAGGGGAAAAAGTCAGTGATAAATGCAATCCATAAAACACACTGATTATATGGTTTACAGGCTTGTTTTAACCAAAACTGCTACCGGGTACCTATCAGTACTATTGTTAGCAACTGTGGTGGGCTAGACTTTTTGGAGAAGTCTGTTTAGTATTTGTTGTTGTTCTTGTTTTTAAATGCAGAAGAGCAAAATTAAGTTTCAGGAAAATGGAAAACATCAGCAAAGGGCATTTATTTGCTTCAAGATTAAGGGTGAAAAAAAGACTGAAGGGTAAATTAAGATAATGCTTCTTTAAAAGAAGTGAACAACAGAGATGCACCATGGACAAAAGTATTTTCCCTCAGAATCACATTTAATTAGCAGTGCTTGAGCAACCATTTTTGCAGCAAATTTGAGGGACAGTCTGTCCTTTCTTTAACAGTTGAAAACCGCATAGATTAGCTTAACTTTGTCACCTCTATAGAAGATTTCAGTAAGCCATAGTTAACTGCCACAATTTATTTTGATCATTTTTCCAGTGACACACATAGTCTAGAAGTTCCATCCACCTTTCAGCTCATCGCTGGCTAAATGAACATTCATGTTCCAAGTAAATTTTGGAGAATTTGAACAATTTTCCTTTTCTAAGTGACAAATGTTGTGAACAGTTTATTAGAAGATGAAACACGTTTTAGCCCTTGCCTGGTGCCTGTGCTTGGAGCAGCTTAGTTGTCTAGATGAAGTTCATGTATGGTGACTGAGCACAGGAGTTGGATTTAAGCTGTGACTGCAGTCCATGTGCAGCAGCTTGTTGAGGCACAACCAATCACAGGGACAACAGTCAGGCAGCAGCAGTCTTTCCTCAGCCAGCAGGAGAGGCGCTGAGCTGCTGGACTGGTGCTTACATCTAATGCACTGCAAGAAGTTTTTCTTTGTAGACTGCAGATAGGTAACCAAACTGAATGAAAAATGCCAGGAACAACTGTAGGAGTTTCTTACACTGCTCAAAATATTGCTATTCTATGTGGAAGCTCCTGAATGTAATACACTGGGGAAAGTGAACCAGAACCTGGACTGTTACACGCTCAGAACCTTATCAGATTTTCCAAGTTTCACAAAATGTTTTAATCAACTTTGACTATTTCAAACATGTCTGAAATTTCTGTGACACCTCCTCTTATGAGATTCTTGATAACTGGAAGGGGGGAGCTTGAATGGATTTTGGAACTGTGCAGAGAAGAACTAGAGAAAACAGAAATCGATTACCATATCAGGTAATTCAAGTTGCAGAAAGACAAAAGAGATGAATTTGAAATATGTCATTCTCACAAGGAAAAGGTACAGTAACAGGAGACTGAAATGAAAGAATTAAAGTCAAAGAACAATTCCTTTTTCATAAATACAGCTCAAAATAAAAATCACCACGTAAGACATTGTTTTGCTCACCAATGTTCAGTAGCCATCACATGGAAGATGAAGGGCACTGTAAGGTTAAGTTATCACTGCTGTATAAATCCCATTCAAAGTAGCTACTGTGAATTCTGGGTGAAATGCAGTCTGTTCCACTGTTTATGCACACTTTCAAAACCATGCCACAATAGAAAGAAAATTTAGACATGTATATTTCAAACAATGAAACTTAACGCTGAGCAAAAGTGAAACATAAGATCCACACTGAAACCACAGGGCCCATTTCTCCATGAATTTTCTCTCTTTTTCACAACCATAATGCAAGTAGGTGAAGATATGCCAGTCAAGAGGCATTTTCTTAGCTCTTAAGCTTCAGCACCAAGCCCAAGTACCCAAGTACTGTCTATTGATCTATTCCAGGGATCTGAAATACCGACCAGAAAATGTTGGTTTTGTTTGTTTCTTTGTTTTTACTTAGGCAGGAAAAGTTCACCCGCAATGCATTTAATAACATACTTTGAGCTCAAGCTTTCAGCTAGGCATTTATTTTCCCCTACCTTATAATGAATCTTTGTATTAGCTAAAATATAAGAATAAAATTTGTCAAGAACCTTTACATCTAAAAACCTCAAACAGAGATCTTTCTTTTGTCTGACAGATTTTACGAATAAAAGTTCAGTCTGAAAAAATAAACAGATTCTGGAAAGAAAACAAAAAACTTCTTATGCTTTCATTCTTTTTAGATTGCTGGTCATGCATGGCACAAGAATATCATCGCTGCAAGAGTCTGTGGAATTTTTCATCCAGTGCATCTCTTTATAAATTGAAAAATGAAATATATTATGGAAAAAGTCATGTTTTATCTATTATTCAAGAAGAAAAGAAATCATATCACGTTTTGTTTGAGTAAAAGAAAAAATTAGACACAATTCAGTTTGAAATGAAGTCTAATTTGAATCAAACTAGAATAAAACAAATTGAAATTGCTTTTTGCTCAATAGAGGCTGATTCCATAAGGAATATATAGGACTATATTAGAACTGGACTTAAACATTTTACTTCCCCCCTTTCCCTTTTTTCTCTGTATTCCGGTGCATTCAACTGACGTGTTTATCACGCATTCCTTGTAGAGGACTTATTGCAATGCCATTCATATTTGAACTGAATATTTTAACAATGCAATACCACAATAATGATGAGATAACTTATTACTTAGAATGGGATCTCACGTAGGAAGAAAGGAGCATTTTCAGTGGTTTTGCTAAATATTACTATACTCCAATATTCTTCAGGTAAAAAAAAGAAGTGAGTGAATCTCTGGAGTGGAGACTTCAGCCCTTCCTCACTGTGCACTGGATTTAAGCCTAAAGCCAAACAAAACTGTGAATTGAGGTGTTCTTCATACTGTACTTTAGCTAGCAACTGGGTCTGATCATAATGAAGAAATTGCCCGAGTCTATCTGAGATGTCTTAAGACAAACTGTCAAATCATTCAAGTCATTTCAATTTCATCATGAAATCTTAAACCACATAAGTTTCATTCCACAGCTGACCCTGACGTAAACACAACTGAAAAAAGGGGGGGAAAAAAAGGCATTTCAGTTTCTAAAGTGAGAGAACAGTTACCTGCAAAACAGGAAACATCCAGCAATGATTGATCACTATATGGTAGTTAATAGTAAGTCACGGTAGATACGGTTTAGCAAGCTGAATTAGATATCTATTACCTCTATTTTGTGTGATGGAAAAAGGAAAACTTTGAAAAAATTATTGTGGATAGGAGGCCAGTTAGTGCAACGTAGGATTTGAGTAAACAAAATGTTAGCATACTGTCACACTCTGGATATCGTTGTATTACCTTATAGGACAATGAAAGAGACTTTGATAGAGCACTGAGAAATAACGTGCTGCTTCCCAGTTAGTAAACATGATGGTAATTATAATCTCTCTCCAGTAACACTAGTAGTTATTGGCATTCCTATGCTTACTCACAGGTGTTTGTAATGGAACACAGGCTAGGACTGATACTGCTGTAGATGTTAGCTCTAGGTTTAGATTACAAAAATCCATAACACAAAGACAAAAGTCTTTTAAAGAATCATATTTATAAAGCTTATGAATTAATATGCTGACTGGGACTTGCTTCTGACAGGTCCAGCACATTAGGTTCAGATATACTGGCATGATCAAGTCTATCAGGAGCCTGAAAGTCTCTGAGAACATTCAGAATGACATTTGGGATAACGACAATGAATTTTGGCCAGGTCTTTCATATGCCCAATTGCTGCTCTATATTTTTGGCTCCAAATGTGTGCCAAGTTGAAATTCCCAGACTTTCTCAGTGCCTGAGAAAATATTGTTAAACCCAGATTTGGGACATTCATAAAACACAGACACAGCATGTTAATGTACATGCCTGTTGTTATACAAATGCAGTCAGAGAAAGGAACCAAAGATGATGGTGTGTTGAGCTTTATGTGGCTCTGATGTGTTGTATGTCACGAACAGTGAGATTGCATCTCAGTGATGCCGTGTGATGAGATATTCACAAAAGACAACTTTATCCCAGTGAGGTTAACCTCCTGTGATCCCTTCAACAATCTCAGGGAGGGGAGATGTGTTCCTTGTCCAGCAGTTTAGTGACTAAATTGGACTCTTACTTTGAATTTCCTTCTGGGGGAATCTCTCTCTCCCTGTTAACCATGGAAAAAGCCCAGAATGCTGCATTTGGCTCAGTTAACAGAAGTTATTAAAAGGCTAGGATCAATTTTGGAAGTCAGATCAATATTTCCCTCTTTTCTCCCGACCTGAAGATGAAGATTTTAGCTAATAGATGATATCAGATAAAATTGTAATGACAGTGAAATTGGGAGTTATGGCAAGCTGCTCTCACCATACAGTGCCCAAAATCAAGGCTAGATTTTATGCCAACGTCAAGAGGGGCTCTAGGGGCAGTAACAGACCATGTCACTACTAACTTACAGCACAGGATTCAGCCAAGAATATGTGCAGATGTCTAAGATGCATTTTGCCATGTTGGTGACTAAGCCTCATTATCTTTCATGAGAAAGATTCCGTTGCCTCCATTTGCGATGAACTCCTACATGCAATTTTAAACATTCATAGAGATTAAGTATTTTCAAAGACAGATTCCTTCCATCCTGGTTACCAAGGCTTTCTTCTTCCACAGAAAATAGGCTAATGCCTTCACTTATTTCTTCAGAGCAATAACTTTGGTAAAATAAAGGTAATGGATTATAATTGCTATTATAAAAGGAAAAAAATATATATTTCAAATGCTTCTAATTACAAGAGACAGAATGAGTCCTACCTCAGTGAGTGCTTGATGGAGATCTAACATTACCTCCACAGCTGATGTCAATACTGGGACAGAAAGTACAGGACTTCTCAGGGTTCCTTTGTCTTCCCTTCTATAACTTTGTTTCTTTTTCTGAAAGGCTTGATTCTCCTAGTTAAAATTATTTTGTTGTCTTGTCTGGGATTAACAACAGCTTTCATTTTAACATGAAGTCATGGGAAGTGAAAAAGTAGGAAAAAAATGAAGAAAATCTTAGTATTCTTGTGGTGCAGTAGAATGATGGGGATATGCTTCTGATGTGTCCTAGTTTAGAGAATTAAACACTTAAAGCTATTATAGTGGCTTTATAGTAGCTGTCTTTATTTTCTTCCAGATGCTACAACAGAAGAGAAAACACTGTGAAAACGAAGATGGTGGAATGGAGTTCTGAAGCAGCATTCTTTTCATAAAATATTGAATTGTCTCTATGAAAAAGGAAGAGTAATTTTTTTCTTTTTTTAAAGGGAGAGAAAAGAAAATAAAACTAGCAACACAACACACACACAGAAAAAACACATTAATAGAAACCTTAAAGTTACAAGCCCCGTCTTGTCTGGCAGAAGACTTGATCCTGAATAAGCCACCGAACTGGAACTTACTGTCAGAGTGAAAGTTGTTTTTCAAAATTAAAAAAAAATAATTGATGCAGTCATGTGTTTAATGCCAACATTAACACAGTTGTGCTTAAACACTTCAAAATGAGAGAGACTATCCAAAAGAGTTTAGAAAATGAGTCCACTTGTAAACTGAAATATGGATCAAGATGGAGAAGGGTGATGTAATAGACCCCTTCTGTTTTTTGACTTGTAACATCTTCATTAAATACTCGGAAGGATCTGAAAATATCTTCTTACCTCACTTCGATCACATGAAGAATGTGTATGTACACAAGAAAGATTTTCTTCCAAAGATATGAAAATCCATTAAGGATATAAAAACAAGTCTCTCATCACAGGAAATTAGGAAATGTTTTTGAGTCTCCTTATGATGCTAGAGAGTGATAATATGAAAGGGAAATAAGATGTTGCTGTGTCCTACATATGCGGTTGCAGTTAATTTTGGCTATGTCTGCAGAGGAGCATTCAAAATTGCTGAAGATATGAAATTGTTTGCTCTCTTACAGACCAATGTTTAGATAATATAATTATAGCACAATAAAAGCATCAGTTTCTTTTGTACTTGTCATAAAAAGGTTCCTAAGCATAAAATTTGGAGCATAAATCCCCAAAAGATAATTTCATCATCAGTTTACTTATAATTCTTATCTTACTAAAGAAAGAAAAAGAATATTCATCTGTTGTTCAAAGGCTATTTTCTTTTTTTTTTTTTTTTTTCCCTAAGCAAAGAATTATGATTCTGAAAATGTTCGACATGGAGGAAAAATTGTCTTATTCAAAGCAGATATATCCATTAGGATAAGAGTTACTAAACACAAAAAGTTCTACATCATGCTTTCATCAGACAGTTCATCAGACTGCAGCACAAGATCATGTATAACCTAACTATATTTACAATCATTCCTTCCTATTATCTTTCTATTATTTCTACTTCCTATTATATTCACTGGGCAATAACATCAGAAATATAAGGGCTGCTCTTGAAGTAATGCCTCCCATTTTATTACATTGGCCCCTGATGTCAGAGGTGGATGTTGGTGGGATTAGAGTAAAGGTTGAACTTTCCCATCAATACTCTGTTACATTGTGTTGCCACGTGACAGATGGCAGCAGAGGGGCAGTGAGACAGAATGCAGTCTGATATGCAAGTGCATGTAAGCAAAGGCATGTCACTGCATTCCTCCATGTGGAAAAAATGGCACTCATTAATATTTACCAACACTTACTGAACATTTATGAAGACCAAAGAGTGGATATGAGCACAGTGAGGTGGTGGGTGGTGCGCTTCAGCAGTGATGACAGTGACGTGAAAGACAAATCCCGTTCTGGATTGCCATGCACAACTATCACACCTCGAAATAAAGAGTGTCTAGATCAGCTCTTCCACATTAATCTGGGGATTATGACCAGGGGACTCTACACGAAGCTGCGTATTGGCTTCAGTGTGTTAGAAATCATGTTGGCAATGTTAGAATATTGCAGTTTGTGCCGTGTGGGTCCCACAAATGCTCAGAGAGGAACAGAAAGAACACTGTAAGCAAGTATATCAGGATCTATTGAACCAATATAAGGCTGAAGGTGACAGTCTTCTGAATTGCATCATTACCACTGTTGAGATTTAATGTCATCACTACAAGCCAGCATCAAACCTGCAGTTCTTGTAGTGGTGACATGGGAATTCTCTATTAAAAAAAGTTCAAGACATAGCCCTCAGCATGTAAAGTGATGTCTACCGTCTTCTGACATCAGAAAGTGGTGATCTTTCTGGATTTCCTGCTTACTAAACTGCAAATGTGGCAGTATTTAGCAGAAAAAAATTACATACCTATACACACATATATGTATATACATACGTACATGTATATGCATATGCCATTTTAGATGGTATATAGCTGCTCATTGCAGCTACGGTTTTATTAAATATAAACTGAGCCCTCACTAAAAATGGAGTGGCAAGGATTTAGATTTAAAAAACAAACAAACAAACAAAATGCAGATGGCTTGCATTACCCATATTTCTTATTTAGAAAAATAGCTTTGTTAAGTTGAATTAGGTAATGAATTTATGCCTCCAGTATGAGCAGGTTTGGCTCTATCATTTATTGTTAAGGACACAGGCTGGTGCCATTTGTTTGATTTACTGATAAGCATAAATTTCTTGGAAGTTTCCTAGTATTTGAAGGATATGAATAGATTTTGAATTTTATCACTGCTTCAAGAAGCTGAAGACATTAGGACATTTGCTTTTTTTTCTTTTCTATACTGAGGCAGAACTATTCTGCTAAGTTATCAAGTTCTGCCACTTCAATTGCATTCTAAGTTCTTTCACTAGTTCCTTTAGTGTTTCTAAGGCAAAATCTAAGTTGAATCTTAATTAGCGTGAGGTTCTAAAAGATTGTTCTGAGGCTCATTATTCAGATTAAGAAAGAACATTTTAATTATTTTTTTTTCCCATGCTTAGCATTCATAAGAACTCCACAAGGCAGTAAGGGATTTTCCTAACACATTATAGGTATATATCCTATGGATTCCAGAGAGATCTTTTTGTTGATGTATGGCTTTGATATTTCTTTACGAATAAAGACAGAATAAGGATATTCTACTAAAAATAGCTCCTAGTTTTTCTCTCTCCAGGACGTTATCCTCCAGATATCAGATTGCATTTAGAAAACATCATTTGTTGCTAAGTTTTACAAGCCTTCCAAACTTCCAAAATCAAGATAAGGAGGAAGGCAGTTTGGAAAAGCTTTCCTGAATTTCATTAGGGTGTCTCAGTTAAGCATGCAATATTCTTAATGAACCCAATGAAAGTTTCATTTATCTGCACCACAGTTCAGCTGTTTCAGCCTGGACTGAGTGAGAAGTATAGAGATATGAAATCATGTCTTCAATAGTTGTCATTAGACAAATCAACAAAACAATATGAAATGTGTCAGTCAAAGGTCAAATTCCTGCTGTACGTAAATATTGAAACATTAGAATACTGTCTAAAATGTTAGTCCTTCTCTAGCTAAAGCTCTAACTTTTCCAGCGACAGAGATAAATTTTGATTTGGAGTTACACCTTTTTTTTTTTTTTTTTGTGGTAAGTCCCTGTTTCAGTAGTTGCAGAATGAAATAGAGAACAGAGCAGAAGATATCTAAAATGAGACCATAAATTCTAGTTATAAATATATTTATATCATTTATCATCTTTTATCAAAACAGTTGAAATAGTTTTGAAATTTAAATTATTTTTGAGCTGGTAAGACATTAACATCTTCTGCATGGGAAAGTTTAATGTTTCCATCATTTCTCTGCTTATACTGCAGGGAGTGAGAGGGGTGGGGAGAAGAAGGTGAGGAAGTTGTCAAAAAGGGAAGGTGATTAACATAAAATAAGGGTTAGTTGAAATGTAATTTTCACCAAAATGTTTTCTCAACAGAAGAGCTGTCTATCAATCTAGTGCTGAGAAATCAACACTAATTTTACACAAGCTATCAAAAGAGCATGAGAACTAAGCTAATTGCTCTAAATCAATTGTGAAGTGCCAAGAAGCTTCCAATAATTCAGAAAGATTTTTTACTCACACTTCGGGGTTAGCATATCCCAACTGTAATTTACCACTGAAATGATGTACAAATACCAGTAATTCCAAGATTAGGCATGTTCCCTGAACGAGAACGACAGGGAATAGAATTTATTATTGCACTTGATATCCAAAGTTAGAAAGGTTTAAGAAGAAAAAATATACTGGCAGTTAAAGCTTCTTCAAATTAGGAATATTCCCTGTGGTTGGACTATCCCCAAGAAACTTAGTAATTGCTTGCTTTATATCACTATTAGCATATTCTTGCTGATGGAAACCCACTGTGCCATGTACTTCTACAAAATTACAACAACAATCAGGTAAGCTTACTAGATGTGGTGATGAATATGGTACATAGCTCCACTGCAGTTTTATGAAGCCCCTACTTTGGTCAACAAACAAAATGTATCTAAACAGAGTCTCCTTGGTAAGAAAGTGCAAGCATGATGGCATTCTCCAAATGATTACATAAAAGTGAATTAAGGTTAGGGAAAGATAGGAAATAGGATTGTGATATGATTTTGGTTTCAAAATCTCCATGAAATGAACAAACATAAACATCTTTTCCCCTTCAGTAGGACAAGGAAAATTACATTAGTAACATGATCATATTTGGCTAAGGAATGATCTAGAATAGTAGGAGAAGACATCCAGGAACATGGTCCAATAAACTAGATTACGACAACCTAAGAAATGACAGCATAAGGCAGCAACATTATTATGTAATTCAATTCCTTTCAGCAAAGGTATCTAGTCATAGAAAAAGTTTTTATGATACTTGTTCCAGTGCATTCAACAAACTGGAGTCAATTCTGCATTTAGATTCATGTTTAGCAATAACATGAAAGGCATCAGAAAATGTACTGCAAGTATATGTATGTATATACATATGTTTTGCATTACCATTACTCTTGTAAGATAACTGTATTGAAGGTGAGCTGTTGCATACGAAAAGTGGAAGACAAAGAAGGGAGCATCATGCTTTGCTTGTGCAAATACTTCTGGTTTACATTTTGATTTACCTGCTGCCTGTACTTCACAGAAGTTCTCTTGGTTTCTCTTTAAAATGACACTACTTTCTACAGTTATATATTTATTTTACCTTTCACATAGCTATAAAACACTTATTTCAACAGGTGAGACACATTCCAACTTGCAGGTGTGTCCCGGCACAGATCCCACCAGTGCTGGCTGTGAAGGCTGTAATTATACCCAACTCACACACAAGTCTCCTAGAGCAGGATCAAAGGCAACAAGAGATTTTTGCAGTGTATGGAAGAAAAATATGGTGGAAAAGTGTCTTTTTGTCCACACAGGTAATTAATTATACTTAGAGTATTTGGACTAGAGCTTTCCAAATTCACATCACTGTCAAATCTGGAGTTCTACTTCAAGCATGGCTTTATTATATTTAAGATTTGGTTTAATGAGTTGGAGACCAAGACTCCTACAACCTGCATTTTTCAAACAAACTTTACTACTTGGATTCTAAGACAAGCAGCTGAAAGGATCATTTCCTTAAGAAAACGTCATAATATCATCTCTCTGCCAATTGCTGTAGAGGCAGCACCTGCCCTACATATTCATGGAGTTTTGGCTATCAGCAACGTAAACAGGCAATGACTTGATAGAGAGTTTCAGTGCCTGTGAGATCCCACCAGCTTTCTCTTCATGTCAGAAACCCTCCTCCTTTTACTCCCAGCAAACAAATCCCCATGTTTTAGCTTTTGGCAATGAATCCAGTATGAATACTCACAAATACCTAATTACTGGAACTACATATCTCTGTTGCCTGTTGCAATTCACTCCTATCATTTTTCAGCAGGAAAAAAACTGTGTTTTCTGTCATTTTTGTAGTAGCTAGTTACTCCTGTGGAAAGGCAGCTGTGTGCTGGCACTGAGAGCCAACACCAGTCCAGCTCCTCACTGGTGTTAGCGCACAGCGTGTCAGGGTCAGGGTACAGAGGGAAGTTGCCTCATTAGCATCTCTTGACTGAAAAGGGATAAACCCTAAAATGAATCCATCTGTTTTCAGTACGGCTTTGTTTATACTTTCTAATGCTGCATTTTGGCAGTTTGAGGCACTATTTACTCATCACTGCTGTCACTTATCCATTCATCTAAGCCACGGAATTTTGAATAGGAACATTCACTTATTAAGGCAAAATTTTCTCTGCTTATTTGCTTGTCTTCCTGGATACAAGTGCAAACATATTTTTTTTGAATGTAAAATCCTGAATAGGCAGTTCATATGCAAAAAGAACACCGGGAGGAAAAAGGAACAAGGAATGTTTGATGGCACTTACAGCGTACTTTCTATCAACAGATCTCACCTTTTTCTGTATAATGATCTTCTTTGCTGCACTGGGTACCTCTCCCTTATGCTGGGAAAATTCTATATGTTTTGTCACTTGTTTACAAGCTGCATATTTGGCAGTTGGCTTTTTTTTTTTTTTAGAAATATGCATTTTTTAGACCTTTCCTATGATCTGCAGAAAGGAGTCCCAAATCAGAGAAGAGAGAAACTGCAAGGTAGACGGACATACCTAAAACTATGAAAAAGCTGACAGCTTACAGAGGGACTGTGCATCGTAATAGGGAAAGCGAAGTTGCAGTAAATTTGATAAGTACGTTGCACAATCTCTGGACAAAGATAATAGTTGTGGGAAACACTTGCTGAAAAGGATTTCCTGAGGTTACTGATAAATGATTGCATCCCTTTAGGGCTTGAGTGACTTCTCAGTCAGGGTGCAGATGATGGTTTCAAACACAGTCATTAGGGTTAATGTTTAGAGAAAGTATGGCTAAATTATCTAATAAAAAAAAAAGTCTGTTAAGACTCTGTTAAGATAATGGAATTGCTGAAATCACAGCTAAAAGTTGTTTATTCACCAGTTTGAATTATACATACATATATATATGTATAATAACATATAAAACATATATATATATATGTATATAATATATATATTACCCCTAAATCTTAAGAAGGGAAAACAAACGAGGAGAAATTAAAATAAGTTCTGTAGACTTTAAAACTAAAAGAAGTCCTCAGGTGGAGGATTTTCTTTTAATTCAAAGTCTGAAATGTCAGCCTAAAAATTTCTTTATTTAGATTACCTGAACTTCTCTTCAGCTAGCAGAAATGTACCCACTTCTACGAACGTTTTGGTAACTGCAGCCCAAAATTTCACAAGAGCTCTAATCCATGGTTCTTTAATTTCTTCACTCCATTAACCACTGTAAGTGTGTATTTCTGCTCACTCCAGTAAATCTACTGCTCATATCTATGAAGTCACTTGGAGGTGTGTATCATTAGTAACGTGCTACATCAGGTTCAGCTGTTCAGATGTTGTATTTATATTGATTTTATATTGTGCATAATTTGGGGACTAAGAGATTTTCACTGGTAAGAAAGAGCATGCCTTACTTTAGGTAAACATTTATTTACAGATCAAAGACCATTTCAATGTATTTGTGTACTCACAGAGCACTGATGTAGTTGCACAGATTAAGAAATGAAGTCTTATTATTTCTTGCTAAATACTTGTAGTTGGATAATCGAATTAACGAGTAATTAACGAAGTCATAATGAATACATTCATGTTGGAAAAGAAGAAACATTATTTGCAAAAGATACTGTGAGTAGATCAACTTAAATGTAACAGGATAAGGATTAGAATGAATTTGTTTAAATAAAAAAGAAAAACAGTGAATCATCTTTCATTTGCAGAAGAATTTGTATTGGCATATTCAATGTGATTGTTTTTTTTTTTAATTTTAGTTCTATTTTAAATGAGAAGTTTCAGAATTAAAACCCTTTTACAGGACTTACAAGTAACAGTCATGTGCCTATAAGAAACCCCAGCTATTTCCTGTACTGTAATTTTATTCTGAGAAAAGTACTAAAAGAACTTTCAGTTTCTGTGGCCCTTCGAAAATTACAAAAGCACGTTATCTGAGCTGTTGGAAGCCTTATCTTTAAGTGAAGCAGTTCCTGTGTCTCAGAAACCATAAGATTTGGATAAACATTACATTTATGCTAACTTTGATTTTTTGGAGGACATTACAGTATTTGGACCTGTAAATCTTTCTCATTGTGTTGGATAATCCCTTGAGGCCTCCCCATTAGATTCCATTAGCCTTTCCAGACAGAACTGGTAAGAAGGAGAATAAAGGGTTGATCCTATTTCCTCAAACATTTGAAGACGAATCCTACAGTTTACAGATGTTTTCCTCTTTGCCGTAGAGTCTCCAACACTCCCACTTACACACAGAAGCCTGTGATAACATTTAAAAAGAGAAAAACTAGATAATAGTTTACATAAAAAAATATCACCTTTCCTAAGCTCTCCCAATCCTTTTCTAAGAGAAAAATTTGATCTACTCAGCTAGAAGTTCTAGGGGGCTACTCAGTCCCATGTTACAAAGCACTGTGCCTGTTTTCCAAGTAGCATCTCTACAGCTGCCTTTACCGTTCTAGTTGTATTGAACAGCAGTGCGATATTAACATTGCAAGATGAAGATCTCAGACAAACAAAAAAGCCAAAATAAAATAACAAGCCAAAAGAAAAGAAATTTTGCTCCTCAAATTTCATCCAAGTCAGTTGAGAGTTCACATATTCTACTACAAACCTTAGGAAGAAAAAGCACAAAGAAAATAGTCTCTCTGGCTTGAGATTAGTAAAAACTCAGAGATTCTTCATATTACAGAGAGAAACTGAGCATTATACACTTGGCAAAATGCAACCAACTGTTTTTCTTATTCTCTGCTTTCAACAGGCAGAGTTAGCAGGAGGCAGTTAGCCCCTGCTGCAGTGGGGTGGTCCATAAAGCTCTGATGTGACCTACATGCAGGCTAATGGCAGCAAATCCATCTACCCATCACTTTTTGTTACATTAGGAGTTTTTGGTCATACCTCCAGTTGAGCTTGTAAATGTACTTTGCCCATTAACTGGCTTTAATGCAAACTACAGTTCTCTTTGGGTCCTCAACGACTTCCCTCTTTAGTGCAGCAGTTCAGCATGTAGGCAGTCTATCTCCCTTCATTTATTGCTGATTTAACAGGCTACTAAAACAGCTGCATTATTGCAGTGATACATAGTAAAAAGTATGCAAAATAGATGTTTTGAGGGTTCAGCAGCATTATATTAATGATGGCATTTATTAAGATCAATCTTCTACTGTTAAGCTTATTTTAAAATGGTCATTAAAAATTGAGTCAATGAAGAGCTATAATGAACAATTAGACTTGGAAAATATTTGGGTTTGCATTCACTACTCCTTGAAAGTACTACATTTCATCCCAGAAAAGTGTTACCCATGTATTCAAGAGATCCCTACAGTAACAGTTATACTGAGTTTCAAATATGTCTCAGTTACTAATAGATAACATACCTGGAAGATAATATAAGTGGGCTTAAGTTAAACCATTACTCAATTTTTATTCATTTATTTTTGGACTGAGGAGATGGGAAGGGGAACAGATGAAGATAGCTTGAATGCAGCACCTGGAAATCCTGAATTTGATATGGCATCTCTTAGTAATCAGCATCAATTGTCATGGTCCGTCCCCATTTTCCTGTTAGTTTCACTTACCATAACAGAGATTGTAAAAAGGCGTCATTTCACATTTCAGTGTCTTAGGAAGCATTTGTACACTGGCATTTTCAGCTAGCGAGCAATATTATTCATGTCTCCTTGTCAACAGTGATCAGCCTTCATTCCTTGACAGGATAAGGTGATATTAAAGATTTCAGTTTTTGTCATTCAACTGATATCACCTTTCCCTGAGGCAAACCCTTTCATTAGCCTAGAGCCTTGCTAGTTCTGAAGTTTGAGGCATTGTCTTTTTAACTTGAAGTAAAACTAGATCCTTTGCAGATCAGACATAGTTTCATTTGAGCACTCACATTTTTCTTCCCATCTATTAAATGCTTTAAGGGGTACCTAATTTCTGGCTTCATCAGTGTAAATGGCATTTTAGAAGATACTCTCTTCCACTTCCTTCCTCTGACCTTTGTTCCCAGCCACCACTTTTCTTAACTCGTTCGGATATTTTGTTAAATTTCTAAAATTCAAATTAAGAAAGAGCACAGTTCTTGTGCCTTGAATGCTTTTATTTGTTTTGGACACAGAATAAGGTAGATTTCCTCTACCTTTTAAAAAACTGTATCTATAGATAATCTTGTAGAGGAGAACTGGTTCTTTCTTCCTGCCATTTGAAAAAATTATTTTGGCTGTACTCAAACAAAACTGAGCACTTTGCTGTGCAACCTGTTGTGGGTATTTTTTTTAGGTATTTCTTGGATATTTTTTGACAGCGTAGATGAGGTGATCCTTGTATAAAATCCTACGCACCACAAAGCTGCATGAGTGGGGCTATCTCAGGTAATGATGAAAAGGGAGCCAAGGGCTATCAGTACCCCTCTCAGTGCATGAAGTCCCACAAGCAAGGGTGACAGCAAAGGCAGGTCCACATTAACAGTCACAACCAAGGCAAGGCAATGTAATGAGTCAGGTCTTGGAGTTAGAAATATCTATCAGAAGTCTGGCATCCAACCCAAATGCACGTTGCCTGCAGAAAAAGAACCATAAAACTAGTGGGATACGTGACCATGTTTTTGTGAAACTAACACATCACCCTCAATCAATGGCAATGATTGCAATTCTTAGTGAGCTCTCAGGATGCTTGTCAGAGATTTCTAATGAACTTTTACTCTTCACCCTTCAAAATAGTTGTTCATAGATGAACGTATTGTCAAAAAGCAGTGACATGAATAAGGCATGGCTGTGAAGTGAGGGCTATTTCTCTCTGGCAAGACAAGGCTTATAAAAGTCTGGTCTATAAAAAGACATGATCAGATTTCTGATTGCAACTCCAAACAGTCCATTTGAGAATTTGCAAGTAATGTATTTATGCTAATAGAAAATGGAGTTGCAAATGAACCAAAAATGGTATGATTTTTTTTGGCAATCTTAAAATTTATTCTCAAGTTCCTGTATCAAAATGGAAAGTGCAGCTGCATATTTTTTGCTGTTCACAGGATTGTGTTTAGTCAACATACAAAAATCCATAAACTTCTTTGCAATCACTCAAGCTGTCACTGCACTGCACCCTGTACCCTGGTCTCAGCCCAGGGTTAATAGAGCACCAACGTTCAGTTGGTGCTGAGGGGCTGGGCCGATCAGTGGGGCAGAGCCACCATGATGGCAACAGGGCAGGGGGCAGCTGCGGTATGAGCTGGGCTGGGCTGCACATTGGACATGGCTATGTTAATGCAATAATGATGAAGAAGTAATGAGAAGGGTGAAATTCTTTTGCTCTTTTTTTCCATCATCCTCTATCTTTTTCACCCTTTCACACTGGAATGATCTCACTTTTATGCTAAACTTAAGTGCACATAGAATTCATAGGTTTTGCACAGCTAAATATATGATATTCTGATCATATATTTAGCTGCTCAGATCTAGGATGTTGATCTGTATAATCTGCTTCAGCTTCACTGAAATACTTTGTTTTTCTCCTCTAATTTCATCTCTAAACTAAGTGTCAGTCAAATTTTTCTTTTTCACATTAGCTCAACCATTAAGAGCTATTATGCAGATTCCTTTCAGGATGAGTATGTGTTCTGATCCTGTTTGATTTTCACATGGTACTACAGTTTTATCGTGTGGGATAAACCTTCTTCAGCTCATGTGGGAAGCTCCACTTTGATGTCACTGGAAGTAATTGTGTGTGCAAAGTAAGTGTGATACAATATGCATAAGCCAAAGGTACTTAATGTGCAATAAGATGTCCTACTTTCGTAGAATTGTCCTACTTTTCAGCATTTTGCTTTCTTTCTCTAAAATTGGCCAAATATCCTACTTTTTGACATTACATCTTAGTTTTCTTTCCTTGGGGGAAAGTAGGGATGATAAAGCAGACAGAGAATGTGCACGTGCAGAACATTATTTTCCAGGATATTGGGTAGTGTTCCTTCTATACTTCTTTTTTGATCTCTCAGCATTCATCTCAGCTCTTGTAAATACTAAGAGTGGATTTTTCTTCAGTCATGCCTTGCGTTTGAATAACCCGATCAAAGCTGTTGAGTGAAATTTGTGAAGCTTAATTAAGCTGAGGACAGGTAAAAGCATAAATACATGTAAACTTGGCTTGTTACTGGTGCAGGAAAGGATAAATAACTTCCTTGTGGTCATTCTAGTCAGTCACAGAAACAAAGAGTATGCCAGAATTACTGCACTGCTTCCTTTCTCAAACCACCTCTGCCTCACAAGTTTATGTACCAAGACCTTGACTGACACAGTGCAACATTTACTACAGTGTCTATTGGAGTTTTGTTCATATGTATGACGGGGAAACTTTTGTAACTAACATAGTAAAGACAAGTGAGCAGGGCCTAGATAGGAAAAAAAATTATTGGCTGATCACAGTTTAACTACAAACATAATTAAACAATCATGAGTGTTTTTCTATTCCAAACTATGCACGTATCAAAGACTAATTAAATAAATGACTGAAATTACCAGTAACTGCTACAAAAAAAAGAGAAGTGCTGACAAAGCCAACATGAACTTGAAAACGGGACTGAACATTTCTATAACTTCTCCCCAGTACTCCATTCTCTATTCCTTTAATTCTGGACTCCTGAAGCTCAGCTTTCTTTAAAAAAATAACCTTTTTTAAAACATATTAACAAAGTGGATTTTAAAATCTTTTCAGGTTGGTTTTTTTTTTTTTTTTTTTTTTCCCAAAGAATGCCCAGAAAGAGTGGCCCCAAATGACCTTTCAGCTGGGTAATGCAGACCTGTCATCATTCCGTCTGTTTTTACACAAACACATTCCTCCTTTCCACTCCCTCACACCAGGAAATGTCTAAGTCTCTTCTCCCACACCTGCCTGAGAAACAGACTAGTATCTCATTGCTATTCAGCTGTAAAGTGTCTGAACTGCTATTTGTGATGACACTTTCCATGCAGACATAGGACAAAGCTGTTATGTTGAATTTGATATAATGTATGGCAAAACTACATTCTTTTTTACCCATGTTTACAGTGAGCTTTTTTTCTGAAATTATATCAGTTGTGTGATCTACTGAATTCCAAGGATTTGACCAAAGCTAAGGATCAGTTTGGCCTTGCTTGTAACGTGAGCAAAAATACTTTTTCTGATTTCTCGTCTAAGAAGTTTTCATCATTCACTTTTCTCTCTAAATTACGAGAGTTCATTTTGATGACCACTATGAGGAGAAAGAGAACATACATGTGAGGACACATGTATGATACAGGGAATTCAAATCTATCACTTTGATGTGTAGAGTTGTGAATGTTGAAACTAAGGACTTAATCATTGCTCATTGAAACAATGACTTCTCCTCACAGAATTTAAGCTAGTATCCATGCACATGACAAAAAGTTGTCACAAGTGGGAGAAGAAAGGACTCTAAGATGTTATAACATTATGTAAATTCAATAATATTTACTGGATTCCATCACCAACTTCTGCCAAAAACACAGTTCTGCGGGCATTAAATTGTCTCAAATGTCTTGAACAGATTTAAGAGGATAAATTAAGGTACTGGAAGTTTCAATAAACATAAGAACAGAAAAACAATGAGAGCTGGGAAAAATCCACACATGGGGATGTCCACTTTCTAATTTCTTTACATATTAATTTACCAATTTCTAAACTTCTTCATTTCCCAGTTTTACTAAGCTACCTTTAATTCTTGAGAAAGATGCCAGCTTGGCACGTTTTTTTGTTGTTGTTGTTTGTTTTTGTTGCTGTTTTTCCCCCCTCCAAATAGTTTATTGTCCTTTTCATAGTAATGGCCAATAGCCAGGGACAGAGATTTCCCATTCTAGATAAGCAAGCTATACTGCAGTTCTGGATAAAAAAAGATCTGTTAATGAGAATGCTGCTTGAATTCTTTCTGAATGCTGACCTTGCAGATGCTTATAATGAACTGGTCTTTGATTAGCTTATTTGCTCTTTGGTTTCTTTGTAGGAGTGTTTTTTATTAAAGAATTGTTGAACCTGGGTTTATTTGCAGCAGAACAGGTTAGCAAACCTATTTCACAGACACAGAGCCATCATGAAACAGTGGTAAGTCCAGCTACCAAAGGACTGCTGAATGAAAACTCCTAACCATTATCAGATTCTTCATGGCTTTGTCTCATATTTACAATTCTCTTAGCCAGCCAACACCTTGACATGCTTTCCAAACAACCTGACTGCTTAGGAAACTCCTGTCAAGATGCCTCATTACAAGTGTTTCAAGTAAGGTATGACTTCACATCAATGAGTTGTATCCTTTATCCCTGATAACTATCAAATTTTGCATACATACTGGAAGAATCGAATAGCCTTTTGCCCTTTAGATCTGCTCTCTAGGCCTATACTAAAATCATATTATTCCTAGCAGAATTTTTCCCTCAGCTGTTGTAATTAAATTGTACTCACAACAACTGCTCTGCTGAGAGCTAACCAGCCATTTCAGTATGGAAGCTAACTGAAGTGTTCATACCTGTTCACTGAAATCTCAATTTCTCAGTGGAGCTTAATTTAAAAATTCAGACCAAAGTTCAAAAGAATGTTGCACACCTGAGATGACAACCAATTATTCACTTACCAGTAATATCTGTTTCCCTGAAGAACAATATATATTCTAATAGTATGCTGTTACTATTAATTAGCTTCTAGCCCTCACTATATTATTGGTGAATCCCATTTTAGACAGTGTGTGACCAGATACAAATCAACATACTAGTGCCCTCTGCTGCACATATTTACATGAAAGGGCTCAAGGCCAGCCTTTTCATTTCTGTAATGGCAGAACTTTATTCACCAACCCAAATCCCTCCAATTTAACCTAAGCCACCTCTATTATGAGTTCTGCCTCATGTTTCAAAGGCCTAACTCATCAAAACGTTATAACATCCACAGCAAAGACATGCTGGACCAGATCTGTAGTAGGCGAACGCTGGGCTGCCTTTCACCCTAAAAATATTCTTCTCCTAAAGGTCTTGCATTTAAGCAAGAGTGTTACCCAGCTTTTCTGCTGATCAGCCTGAGGACAGGCCTCACAAACTTCTTCACAGTTCTACTCGGGTTCCACTGAAACAGTGGGGTTTTCCCACAAAGACTAGAAACTGAATTCCTCATGTTCACTAGTGGTTGTTGCTCTGGAACCAGGGTGTGGTACACTGGGTGCTCCAGTGTCGTCAAGTGCGTTAACAGATGCTACTGCCCTCAACTCCTCCCATTGAAGCTTCCTCCTGGAATGGATCCGCCACATACTTGTATCTTCTGGGATTCTCCTGTGTGAGGGGAGCCCCCACAGCCCTAGCTGCGAACTCTAGCATTGCTGCACACCTCAGCTCCTGTACTTTCTTCCTTATCTGCCCCATTTACCACAACACCATCACCTGGAAAGCGTGTGCAGCAGCACAGTCTCCTCAGCACAGTCAGCCTAACTGCTGTGACACCTTCTTGTATTTAGCCACACATCTATCTTGACAGCTACTACCAAAGAATTCTTCCACAGGCAGAAGGATGCCATAAATGAGCTATTATGATTCACAAAAGTGACAACAGAGACATGCCAAATGCTTTCAATCTCACCAGGCTTTTTTTTTTTTTTTTTTTTGTAATATTTAGTCAGTAATCTAAGAAATGTGGTGAGTCATTCAGGCAGCTTGCAAAAACTGACCAGCACCTTGCCATTTTGGCACCGTGTTTAAAAGAATTTGTCTAGGAATGGATAACTGAGAGGAGCCAGAATAAATGTAGGTAGAAGTAGCTGCTTTTCCAGGCAAACTCCCTTCTCCAGTCTCACAGAAGCTGCACGCATTCAGGCTGCCAAACTGATATCTAGCTGCAGTGTCTGCTCCCTTCGCACAGACATAGGGGTGCACCATGGGTTCTTCACCCAAAGCCCAGAAGTGAGCAGTATAGATCATAACCACAAAACCAGCAGCTTTGTGGCAGCTGTTGTTTTTCCTTGTACCTCCCAAATTTGGCTTCTTGCTCAACAGTTAAGCTCTTACTTCCCTGTGACGAGCAGGAACGCTGAATCTGATAGCTGATATCCCACTTACTCCTTACACCATGCTTTATCTCAGCTTCATTTGGAGTTTGGCAGAGTTTTAACTTCTAGTTCTCCTGCAGTCATTAACAAGCCCACATCATAGGTGGCAGCGTCTGTAACTGATCACGATAATTTTTTGAAGCACATCCCAAGAGTGCCAAAGATTAATCACTACTTGCAGAATTTACCAGAAAACATTGCTATAGAGGTACGTATCACTGCTGTTCAATTTTTCAACAGAAGAAATAATTCAGAAGTTTCCTTCCCCTATCTCAAGGGGGGCTTTAAGAAAGACGGGGACACTCTCCTTTGCAGGATCGGTTTTGATAGGACAAGAGGAAATGGTTTCAAACTAAAAGGGGAGATTTAGATTGAATATAAGAAAAATGTTTTTACAACAAGGATGGTAAGGCACTGGCACAGGTTGCCCAGAGAAGCAGTGGATCTGTGCCCCTGGAGGTATTTGAAGTCAGGCTGGGCAGGGCTCTGAGCAACCTGATGGATCTGTATGTGTCTCTGCTCATTGCAGGGGAATTAGACAAGACGACCTTTAATGGTCCCTCTCAACTCAAATGATTCTGTGACTCTAAACCCATTATCAAAGAGCAAAGCAGCATACAGTGTGTTTGAGTCCTAGATGCACAAGGATACTGGGAGCAGAGTTCGCATTGAAATCAGAGTAAAAAAAAAATAAAGATATAACTGCAGATTACCTGACTCTCCCTAACCTCCTTTTGGTAGCAAAGATAATAAATACTCACACTGCATAATTTTGTCTTCTCCTTCAGCAGGAAAACAGTTTTTAAGAATTATCACTGTAAACTTCAGATTTATGAGTACTCTGAGAATCTCAGATGAAAAAGCAAAATATCTTATAAAGACCTCTGTGATTCTTGCAGCCTTGTATCATCCACTTAACAGAACTGTTATGTCTTTTGTGATCATGAAGTGACAAAAGCTCCTTGCAAGACTCACCCTTCCAAGAAGGCCCAGAGCCATATACCACAGCCCACAAAGTGATCAGGCTTGGTGGGGGAGATGCTCTGGTGCAGTTCCTCTCTTGGACAGACCCCATCTAAGAGGGCTCCAAGGAAGGCCTGGCAGCAGTTCTAAACTTCTCCCCCCGTGAAACCTTAAGAAAAACTGAAGTGGTACTTCTGCTCCTGATAATTCCATTAGCACAGTGGAGACCAGTTTGCATCCTTTGTGAAAACTCTCTATTTTCCACATTAAGCACTGATCTGCATGTCACACACATCTGCTGGTCCTCAGGGAGATAACTTCAGTATTTTCTCAGAGAGAGAACTGCTATTTTTACTCCATTTGTATTCAGAAGGCAATACTGCCCTCTTACTTCACTGAGACTACTCAAGGATGAAAGACCAGGTCTGTAGCTGCGTATAAACATCTGGCTGCCCTTAAAGGTCTGGTCTCTGGGAATACTGTCATGTAAAAGCATCATGGGTACTAACTGAGAATTCCCTTCTGCCATAGTTACTTTACTCCTGCCCTTTTCATTTTCTCATGCCCCACGTTTCTACTCCATGTAGAACAGACTTGCAGGTCATGTACAGTCACAGTAAGCTTTGCAGGCTAGATCTATTATTATACATCTCTACAGATGTATAATACTATATGATGTATATGTATAAGTAGTTTTAAGTTGAGGGAGGGAAGATTTAGGTTGGATGTCAGGGGGAAGTTCTTTACAGAAAGAGTGGTGAGGTGCTGGAACAGGCTGCCCAGAGAGGCTGTGGATGCCCCAGTCCCTGGAGGTGTTCAAGGCCAGGTTGGATGGGGCCCTGGGCAGCCTGGTCTAGTATTAAACAGGGAGGTTGGCAGCCCTGCATGCGGCAGAGGGGTTGGAGATTCATGATCCTTGAGGTCCCGTCCAACCCTGGCCATTCTGTGATTCTGTGATAACAACTGCTGATACAGGAAATATAAAGCTTGCAATTAAAGGTTAGGCATTTGCAAATGTTATCAATCATGTCCTGATTGATAATTGCAGAGATTGCTTACACAACCTTTCCTCTACACAAAGTTAACTGAAGTATGTCTCTGCAGATATGACACTTTCAATAATAATCACCTTGTAGAGGCTTATGCTATTTTCTAGTGTTGGAAAAAAAAAATACCTGTGTTCTTTTCTTGAAATTCTTTTATCTGGTTGACCAAAATATAATTCATTAAACAAAAGTAAACCAAGAATACATTTGTACAGCACTCTCTGTCTAAATAACACAGCCTTCAGAAGTGTGACTAGAGCAAAGAGAAAGTGCATCGTAGTTCCGTTTGGCACATAATGGCTACATATTTATAATGTTAAAAACAGTTGCGCAACTTAAATGAGAATTAAGATAGCACTGCAGTAAAAATGCACCCAAAATAGCCACTAATCCATCATTTTGAACATGTGTAGACAAGAAGACAAGGTAGACTTTGTGGTAGTCCTTAAAGTAATAAGAATATTTTAGAACATTTGAGCTTGAGGACTCAGAAGTTCATCTGCTGAATGCATTATTATATAAAGATTACATGAATAATTCTTGGTTCAATAAAAGATATCGTGTTATCGTGTACTGTCTGAAGTTGGCAGTTCACACTCTTGGACCGACACAGCTACAGATATTTTTTTTATACTGTCAGATACTCCTATTTTCCATTATTGTGAGTAAACCCCACAGTATTTAAGCACTTCTTTGAAAAAACAGTTAAGTATTCCCAAAAGACACTTTTACATAAAGATTCAGGGCTGTCTCTAAGTCAGTTTCACAGCCAGCAAAGCTGCTCACTGAAATCTGAGAGAAACTAAGGTCTAAATTTTCTGTTAGATCTGCAGAATACTACCCAACCCATTTTCTAAGTTTTTTTGCCTTCTTTTTTTTTTTCCTTTTCTGTTTATAATTAAACTCTATCTTGATTGATCAATAAATTCAGAAAAAGCTAGGATGGATACATGGAGTAAATGCAATTAAAATTTTGGCTCTCAGTGAGAGCACCTTTTGCCAAAACACAATTTGGGCTTTGATACATGAAGCTTTGGAATTTGGAAACTCTTAATTAAACATGCATCTACTGCTATTACCTTCTAAATGACCAAGCCTGTATCTGAGAATGTGAGAGCCTTGATACTCTGCATCTTCACAGTAGAGTTACTTCCTCACAGGCCCAGGAGCACATGGGTTCAAAGATGAATTAGAAATCCCATACACTGAAGATTTGACTAAATGGTGTAGCCTCACAGTTTTTCTTTTACTTGAAGCTATTACAATGGCTTTTGAAGTTCAGGTCAGCTACTTAAAAGTTTGTTAATGTAACCAGCAGATAAATTAGGCCGTAAGATTTTTACAAGTACATTGATTTCAGTAATAAGACCAGATAATCCGCAAGCTAAATTATAAATAAAAATTCTGAACTTTGAACTTATGGCTCATGCTCTTATGGCATTGAGAGAAGAGGCCTTTCTTTTGCATTTTGTGGACATATTTCAGCTCAGTTTTGTTCATGCTAAGTTCAATTGCAGTACGTTGTTCTATCTCCTTGCATAAACAACTAACAGCTGTATAGTTACATTAAACATTTCACTAAAATCACACTGTAAGACTCTGTTCAACTCTTCTTGAAGACAGAAAAGGCAGTTCCAGCTCTTTTACGAAGCCTGCTCTTGTGAAGAGTTGCCTAAAGTCTAGCCACATGGCAACAGGGATTTTTCTTTTCAAAACTGCTCTTAGGAGAAATGTACAGTATAGTGTTGAAAAGTTTGACAGTGCAAGCACATCAGGACTCTTTCTTCACCACTCAAACCACAAAGTAATTTAGCTTTGTAAGAAGGCCAGAGACATTATCATAATGGGGTCCTAAAAGGAATATGGCCAAGCCATCCTTGATTTTGATTCAGCTAAGCAAATCAAGAACTTGCTTGGTATCCTTAGCACTGAGATATAAAAATACAAACAAACAAACAAACAAAAAAGAACAAACAGCAAAATCTGAGCAGAGCAACAAGAAAGAAAAATTATTACATAAAACTGTAATCCAGAGACACTTGGAACAATATTTAGACACCATCTAAGCAGAGAGTCATTTCTTTTATAACTCAAGTTGTCCTTATAAATCTCGTTTTCGGTAACTGACAAATGGAACCCAAGAGAAGCTTTGATGTATACACACTCATGTACTCTTTGTCCTTTGTAGGCAGATAGGGCACTTATCTGCCCTGTATGGATCTTGATGAAGAATTGGCAGTGACTCCAGATGCAATAAGTACTATCATCATGCCAGAGAAAAGGAGGAGGGCAGTGTTTCCCCCCAGCTGTGTGTAAAAGTAATCCTTTACTGCCATGACATAAGATGCTTTTACAGAATCTTTTTTGTACTTGCAAAAATCAGAACAATGGCAGCACCCAAGCCAATAGGGAAGAGAACTGAATGGAAACTTTTAACTGTAGCTTTTATTTTTTTCAAAATATTCTGAAAACAATTACGTTCTGTAAGTAGTGGGAAAGTTTTATCGTTGCCTTGTTTTAGCTCCAGGGAAAGGATTAAAGCCTTAACCTTTGGGCTAGGAGAACATTAAGACTCTTTCCTGGAACTGAGAGTCCATATCTCAGCAAAATCAACTTAAATTCTCATTCTTAAAGAGTAAATGGGAAAAGTAACATGCCTGTATGCACGAAGAGGCTAGTTAACACTACTAGTCTCATTGAAACTGTTGCTGAAAAAGGTTGGGAATTAACCTGATTTGGTTCTCCTATTTCTTTTCTTTTTATCTTCTTCTCATGTAGTGTTTTAGGTTAAAAAAAAAAAAATCAACAAAACAAAACAGAACACCAACAGATTCCACCGTAAACCATTACCTAGGCCACTGCCTCAGACTCCTGCCATGTAGGGCTGTAGAGCAGTCTCATCAGTTGTCACTTATGTGGACCAACATACTGAGGGCATTGGGGGCACCTTGCTATTAAAATTCATGCATATCTGTTAATCAGGGGTGAGCACTACCACTCGTGGGGCTGGTTGCAGTCCTCGCTCAGGGGAGGAATGCTGATAGGAGGAAAAATTCTCCCATGTTCTTAAGCTGAGGGAGAACCATTGCTGCATGTCTTAGGCCTGACTGGGTCTGCAACCCTCTTTTTGTCATTGTGGTCTCTTCAGCTATCTGACAGTCTCTGCTAACCAAGTTTTTCACCCAGCTCCATTTTTTTGCAGCTAGTAGGAAAGCAACAAGCATCTGGGAACTAGAGGAGCAGCACTGCTGCCAGGGCATTTTGTTCATATGAGTGAATGTATAAATTGAGTTTCAGATTGCACATTGAAGCATGATACCATTTTTTTGTAGAGCTAGGTAAGTAGCAAAATTCCTATCGATTTTAAGGGTCTAAAAAGAAGATGATGAGAAGACTTGGAGGTTTTCCTTCCTCTTGGGGTCGAATGAAATGACCAAATACTATGAGTCACTTAGTTAGAATTTCATACTGAATTTTTTTTAAAGTCAGTCAAGTTTCCACTAACATGGAAAAGTCTTCAGTCCTTTGGACCATTGTTTTACTGGAGCTAAAAGCACTTCAAAAATGGCTGAAAGGACATATGAAATTTATGGGCAGGATGTAGCCCCTGGTTTGCTTTTATTTCTTTTCTTTTTTCCAATCTTAAGTCCACTGTCCTGCTTTTACAAACTGGGCCCTGCTTTTTCTGTCTTCTTAAAAAGATGATTTTTTAAAACTCACTTCTATTTTGCTCGCAGCAGCTTCACTGACAGAGCATTCCTCATTTTACTGTCCTTTTGGGAAGTAGCTCTTTCTCTCAAGTCCCAGCTTCTTAGTTTCTCACTTAGTCTTTATAGCTTTCACATTCATCACTAGCTCTAAAGAAAGACACCAATGTACTCAAACAGAAGAGAGAATTGCCTCTTCCTCCCTTTCATTAATCCTTTGGGCTTCAGCTGCACTTTCTCAGCTGCTATTCTCACTGAGGTGAAATGTACAAATAAAAAGGCACAGGAATGAGAAGTTCAACACTTCCTTTAAAAAAAAAAAAAAAAAAAAAAAAAAAAACACTTTAAAACTTCCTCTCAGATTTCATAACACTTTCTGAGGAACTGACTTCAAATAGTGTTAATTTTATTGCACAGCTCTGTGCTTTCCTGTAACAATCAAGCTGTTCTAAGTAAGTGTAGAGTTGTAGTGTCTTGTCATTTAAATGGTTTTTTTCCAAATACATCTGTGCAAGTTTAGCAAAATTCAGGTCTACTGGTTTCAAAGCCACTTCTTCTTTGAGAGTTCAAACAATAAGGAACTATATGATGCCTATTATGAAGATGAAGTTTCATTAATTAATTACTTGTACCTACAGTATTTTAGTTTTTAGTACTTTTAGCACTCTTCAACATGAAGTACAGTGGAACAATGATACTGAATGCTCATTGATGCTCAACTCACAGGTTTTGGGGCTGCAGTCACTGTAACTACTCCATGGAAAAAGGTGTAGGACATAAATAGGAAGTTTCTTGGGTACAAATATAGGATGCCTTATCTCACCAGCCTGGGCCACATGCCACATGCAGTCACTTGGGAAGACTTCACACTGCTCTGATCTCACACTCCGTGGAGAGAGACTAGTTTAACTCACTAGTTTACTGCATTAACTATTTTATGATACTGCTAGATTCAGTGTCTGAAAGTGCCCTCCATGATTTCCTCATGCCATCACTTGGGAGTGCCCAAGATGCTGACCTGTCATCCTTCTTTCAGCCTCTCAACTCCCATCTCTTTTATTTGCATTTCTGGTGATAACGTGAGTCTTCAGGTGGACTTCAGCCTTTTGACTGTTGAGCGAGAGTACAGGATCCAAATCTTCCACTAGTGACATTGAAACACATTGATATCAAAATGGTTTGTCCTAGTTTATGGGAAGGGACTGCTAAATTTAACCCTTCATCTAACCAACACTGTAGAATATAATAACAAGAAAAAACAAATTTAGTAGTAAACTGTTAACGCTTACCACCAGCACCAAAATTTGTCTTTCTCCTGAAAGGCACATAAAACCACCTGACATCAGACAGAGCACAGTTCACAGGTACTCATCACCCTGACACAGAAATGCAATCAAACAATACCTATGGGAAGAGTTGGCAGGAGTAAACAGCAGCATCTTCAGCAGACAAGATGCTAGTGAAGCTCCCACAGACTCAGATAAAGGGAGGCTCCTTCATTAACACATACCATCCAGGAGTGCAACTCTGCTAAAAAACCTACAAAGCCTTAAAAGTAATAGTGACACCACTCCTTGTCACAAGGAATGGTGATGCTCTGCACTTTGGAAGTGAATTAGACCAATGTTGAGAAAGAGTGGGAATTCAGGAGTTTTAACACTTCTTTCAACTGATTCTAATTTTTCAAATAACCTTCCCTGAATTCCCTAAAATCAATGGAGGAACAGAACCATAGTGCAGAGTCAAGATCTCCATCTGTTAACATGAGTGTGATCTGCTAAAATTACAAGTGAACAGCAGGTTTGTTCCTTGGTTACAGAGTTACATGAATCCATGAGATTGGACATAGATCCGAGATATGACCCTACAGTTCAGTTGCAAGGACACCAGACTGTTCAATATGACTAGCGCTAAATAGCAGAAGATTGAGAAACTTGAGATTATCATTTTCATAAACTTTTTGCTGTCTCTCAGATTCAGTTTGTGGATGGCTCCATGTGAGTTCCCAGTAATTCTACCTTTGAGATCCTAATACTCTCTGCACAGAAATTATGGGAAAAATATTAGAAGTATCGAAGTCTATAAAACAACTAAAAATAAAAGCCCACAACTTTTAACAATATTTTTGCTAGCTCTATCGTCAAATAACCACTGACCCTTTAGTACTGAAATTTCTATATATTTCCTACTGTTTCTTTTGAAAGAATAGAGTGTTTTATCTCCCCTCACATAATTCATTTTCCATTATTTTAACTTCACTCTCAAATTGTGAATGCAAATAGGATTACATTTAATTATATACAAGCTGGAAAATGTTTTAATTTCTAATATAGGTAGTAAAAATCTTTGAACCACCATGTGCGTCACTGTTACCTAGAAAGAAACAGTGATGAGTTCAACTAACTCATCTCATGGTTTCTCAAGCTTTTGTGGCAATATAGCTCAGCAACAGTTATATATGCAGAGTACGTATCAGAGGTATGAAAAATAAATCTATGCAGAACAGGGCTGATTTAATCTGCTGCTAGAAAGCTGAAAGACTAGGTTCAAACAAAATAAGAAGGTATTGCACAGAGTCATAGAATTAAGGTTGGAAAAGACCACTAAGATTATCTAGTCCAACCATCAATCCATCACCACCATCACTACTAACCACCTCCCTCACATCTCCATCCTTCTTGAACACTTCCAGGGATGGTGACTCCACCACCTCCTGGGTCATACTGTCTTGACCTAAGAACCAAGATTTACAGCTATATTCATAGATTAACACCTACACACATAGCATAGTATATGCTTGGATTCCATGGAAAGTAAAATTTCAACTCTGGAGCTCAACTTTGCAGTGCAGGCTCCAGTTCTGGAGGGGATCAAGTCAGAAGCTTCTCTGGATGTGAAATAGTACTAAGTCTTGGTAAACCAAATTGTCTGGCAGGAAAACAGCTTGCTACACATTACCATGGAACCTAATATGAGCACTAATTTGCAGCTTATCTCTCGCGATACTCCACACAGGGTGGGATGTAAGGAAACATCTTAACATTAAGAATTTCTTCCCTTCTTCAGGAATTTACCCATAAAAGCCAAAAATGAGGAAGGACTCAATTCACTCCTAATATATTAGATCGCATCCGATTATGCCAATTCAGAAAACTCAGGAACAGAATAAAATGTAATCACTGATATTCTATTCTATTGTACAGACAATAATTGGTGGTGCAGCTATTTCAAATAAAAGTCTACATTAAATGGATTGTAATAAAATGGTTCAATACATAATTAAAATAGAACAAAACACATAGATCAACACAGCATATTTGCTATTGCAATTTCTAATTAATCCATGGCTATTTCTAATTAATCCATGGCAAACTTTTATGCTAAGCTCAGAGGGGTAGCAAGCATGCACAGCCCCACCTGCTTTTCTTGGAAATAGTGGGTGGTTGGCACCTTAGAAGTAGACCAAGAAGCTTAAAAAGAATAATGAGTCAATTATTATGGGAGGAGTTGTGATTTAGTCTGGTTTGTTTAGCAGTAGGGATCAGTATATTAGTTTAAGGACCAATATATTGGTTTAGCAAAAAGAATAGAGTGCTAGCTCTAAAACTTTCCATTTCAACTTTGTTTGGTGTGTGAACAGCATTGTTTTCCTCAAAGATTCTGCTTCAGAAGTAGCACTGGAGTCATAATAGACTACTTTTATCTTTCGCATCCACCAGGTGCAAGGACGTTTTCCTCAGATTTCACATATATTGTTTTGGAAATTGCTCATTATGGCCTAACAAGCAATGGAAGTTTGCCAAATTGGAGAAAAACAACTCGAGGTCAGCCAAAAGTCTCTATGATGAAGTTGATGATGTGAAAATGGGGATATAGTAAGTGATCATACCACCACCCTAGATGAAACAGCACATGCACAGAGGGATATTAGCATATATTAACGAGTTACTGGATAAGAATGAATATGTATGCCAGCGTACTGCATATGTATGTTTTAACTGTTTAAATGTAGAACCTGACCTCAGAAAGCTTGCTTGTTTTGTCAAGTCACCTGGTACGTATTGTGAGGAATAAAGAAATGCTGCTATCTAACACTGCATTGGAGTTAGAGAGTTTTCCTCTCAGATTTTGGATGACAGTTGCAACACTGGAGATGGAATTATACATCTTGTATTTAAATGAATCCCTGAAATCATTTGTGACCTAGGAGGAAGTGATTTTACAAAATGTTATCAATATGTGTTGTAAACGTAATTCTTTTTTTGACAGTAGTTTTTCATAAGAAAGGGACTTCAGGACATAACTGTGAAAAGCAGACATGCCCCAACTGTTCTAACACATGGGAGACATCAGCAAAGCTCACAGCAAAATATGGCTTGTATTAAAAAAGCCCAGAATAAGTATCTATTAATAATAGATTCTCAGTATTCCAAACAGTACCTTGCAGAGATTTCAGAAATGTTTATAAGCCATTAATCTTTGGAACATGTGCTTCTTTAAGGGATGTAAGGAACATTTTATCACAAATATATTACTTTGCAACTAGACTTCCAGGTGCTTTAATACAGCTGTATAAAAAAAGCTGTTATCCACAATTTACAAGTGAGGGAACTGAGATGAAAGATGCTTGGCTCAAAGTCTCACATCAGATCAGTGACAGAGCTTGAAACTTGGTTCATATCTCTTAATTTTCAGAGATGGCTTAATGAAAAAACAGGACAGGTTCCCGAAAATGAATTTAGAAAGCTCAGTGCCTATTAACATAAGTAATTAATTGAAAAATGGCTACATCCAAGTTTCACAAAGTTGCCTTGAATGCTTTTCTTACAGCAGGTGTGTTCAAGGAAAATTCCATAGTATCTATAATAAACAGAGAATGAAGAAAAAAGAAATACTGTGATATCTCGTGGGAACATTAGAAAACAAGAAAACAAAATGGAGCAGCTGAGACAGATCAACAGCCTACTATGTTCAGGATTGAAGCTATACTTTCTGATAGCTTCAGAGTAGAATGGGAGTCATGGCAGCCTTTTTTATCTCCATATGCTATGGGATTTGCTTCATAATTTGCCTTTGCTGGAGGGAAACCTATCTTTGTGAGTGTTTAACCCAGGCTGGATACCCCAAATTTTAATATGAAGAGTTCTATGCTGTTTAATTAAGTTTGTCTGAAGGAGAATTTGCACCAAATTTTCATTTTATTGTTTTAGTTCAGGTAAACTATATCTTCACTAATCTGTAGGACAAGTACACAGCTGATATAAAGTGAATACTTTTTGAGTACCATGCTACATACATATCCAAGAGATCAAATCAGTGCCATTTGGAACAATATGCTGGTAATATCAAGATGAAAACAGTTCCCATTACTGCTGGCTAGGCCATGACTTCAGTTTTTCACTTTGTTTTCATTATCTGTGGCTGTGGCCTATTTTGTTTAAGTCATAAATTTGTTTTAGAAGACAAATCTTATTTAACGGATGCTTTATTTGGGAATTCTATCTATACCTGTTGACAGAAGCAGTAGACACGGATGGTTGCAGATTATTAAATCTGTAGATTATTTTACTGAATTATTTGCAGCAGTCACCAGGGCCATTTTCCCCGACAATCAAAATGAAGTTGTTTTAGGAGAAATCTGTCTCTGATTCTTTCGTATTTGCTAATGTCAAGTTTATAAAGATCATCATTTAAAAGAAAGGGACGGTGTATAGAGGTGGAAGAAGAAACCAAGTACAACAAAAAAATCGTTTTTGCAATACATGATTCATTGTGTTTTGGGGAAAAATCACAGAAAATCAGATTAAGTTTAAAAAAAGAAAGCCTGGCCTTCTTTCTCCCTTCTTTTAATGAAATACAAGGAGGCCAGCAGTAAATCACAGGAAACTCAATCAGAGCATATCTAGGAATTTCAGTTATGCTACCTGGTTTGTTGTGAACAGGATGGTAACAGTCTGCTAATAAGATTGCATAATACTTTCAATTTATATGAGTTTGTTTGAAGTCCAAGAAAGCTGTAATGCAGTGAAGCCTCTGGTACTTATATTACCCATGTTGAGTGTATGCCTTAGGCTGATTTCATGTGGAAATTTTCAGCCAAAATGGTTTGGTCAATCCTAAGCACAAAGTCAGGGAAATATCTGTTGTTACTTGAGCCTATCTCCTCCTGTTCTGTTAAAAGAATTAAGTTCTCATTCCTCAGATCATTTAAATACTTCAAAGCATTAATCAAATTTTGAATAATTGAACTTAACTTGGTGGTCTGATGCCAGAAGGCACAACATTTCATCCCCTTGAACCACGGTCCAACTCAAACATGTTACAATCACTTGAAAAACCACATTGCACACGTGGTATTCAGTGGAATTTTCTTCAATTAGGTAGTGAAAATACCCCAGAGATGTCAGTATTGAACATGTGACCAGTATTACCAGCTAGTGAAGGGCAGGCATCTGCATGTCCTCTATGCTCTTTGTTCCCCCACCTTCCAGCTCTGCAAGCAATCTTACCAAATGCAACACAGAGAAGAGAGTTTGATGCAGATAACTAGAGGATTGGACAAGGACAGACAAAAGAGAGAAAAGACAGTGGGACTAGCTGGGGAGACCATGAGGGAGAAAGAATTCCTGGTGTTTCAATAATCCCTCAGTTTTGCTTTATTTGTCAGACAGAGTGCCATGGAATGAGCAGAATATAACTTGCTTCCGAACTGAACTGTTTGTGCTGTGGAAACAGTCTCTGCTTAATGAAATGAAATATTGCTGAGTTTTGGATGGGCAAAAAATGCAGTTGTTGGGTGCTAGAAGAAAAGGTGGAGGGGAGATGTGTCAGCTTGGATTTGAAAATAAGAATCCCTGGAGCTTATGAAAATATTCATAAATTTGGAGCATTGTTTCTTGGTTTGGTATTAAAATTAAGAGTTATAGAGGAAGGAAAAGCAAAATCTTGCAACAGATGAAAGCTGACCAGATAACTGAATTTTGATTCTGCCTCTGTGAAAGACTGAGTAAACATTAAAAATATATGATTTTAGCAGTAGCTATTAATACTGTGCCTTGATTTTACAAATGCTGAACTTACAATTCCACAGAAATCCTGGTTGTAACTTAAGTTGGGAAAGTATTGGCTTCCCATATTTGGCATTAAAAAATATTGTGTAGTTTCAATTTGATTCTGACTGGACTTCATCTTTTTGCGATATAAAAAGGTAATAATATCGACCCCTTACATCACAGGCCTGGGGTGAAAATAAAAGAAAGCCTAAGCATCACTGAAACAGTCATTGCTGGGCACTACTAAAAAGCAAGAATAAAAATAAATTATCTCTTCAGACAATGTTTTACTAGTGGTGGTTAACACAGGATTACTAAACAAGCACTATCCATCTTGTACACCAAATGAAGCAGGGATCTTGTCAATATAGGAACATTGTTAAAAATAGTTTTCTAATATATACAGCAAAGATGCTGAATTAAAACTGTAGACAGGAGCATACAGTCAGGGAATTGCTTTATGAAGGCTCATTTTCAGGATTAATAAAGCGTTTTTTTAAAACCTCAGTCACCACTACTATTTTGAAAGCTACAATGAAGGAATGGGCAATTTCTACACGCATACATATAGCCTCTTTCACTTGACTTAGCTGTTCTTTTAATTGACTACGCAGAGCTAAAGCTAGGTCACACAATAATAACAGGCACAGACTTGCAGAGAATGCATATTCCCAATTGTACACAACCTACTTACATTTATTATAGATGACTCCAAAATATCTGAGTCTACACTGATACTTTTAACGAGGTCCACAGTCAGCTCCTCCCATTTTAGTAGTGCACAGCATACAGCAGTAAAGCTCTTAACTTGTATAGTTTTGGTAATAAAACTCTCAAAGTAATTACCGGTATTTTAAGATGAGCCTTTCTGCTTGTTTTGAAGCTCATTTTTCAGACAGGGAAGGCACAACTGACTGAAGGATGTTTGCATCTTCCCCCAAAGGATGTTCAATTTCATCACAAAAACACTTCTAGAGCACAGAGTGTTCACAGGAATTGCTTCACCTGTGTTGTGAATATATCCACCTCTGGATCTTACAAAAGCAGCTGTGTAATGTTTCATACAAATTTTAGAGCGAGAAATTAGGCTTGAATAAAAGGAAATGACCGTGTTTAACTGCAGGCTATTGGAAAGACAGAACAGAATTAGCCAATGCACTTTTTTTTTTTTTCCCCTGTACCCTACAGTTGTTACACCTAAACTAAAACAAAAAGAAAATGCAATAAGGTACTTACATTTCCAGAAACAGATCGGACTTTAGGCTTTTCTATTGCCTTAAATGCTGTAATTCCATCAAGAAAGTTTTACAAGGCACAAATTCAGTATAACCTTCAGAACAGGCTCTGTTACAAATGCAAGAAGGAAATAACTTGTATTTTTGCTTTGACAGATTTGTTATATCTAATCCAAGAAAGTGAGTAATAGAATACATTCTCTACTACTAGAGAAAGCCAGAATTTTAACCAGGTCCTTAACCAGACACAAAGGAATCCAGTTTTCATTGTTCATCTCTCTCTGAACTAGACATGTAGGTGGTTTCTGAATTCTTATTTTAAAAGCAAACCTCCACTACGAAAAAATCCTCCACAAAACAGAAGAATAAATGCACACTGATACAAAAATAATAACAATTTAAAAAAATCTGATGATACTCTCTTCTTACAGTGAAAACAACGGCTTCTCTCAACCTAAATAAAAACCTCAAAAGTCAAAAGACATTCATAACCTAAAGACAGAGCTCAAACTGTTCAGCATGTAGTCAGCACATAAAGAAAGTCAGGTTTACAGCTGCTGAGCTTACCAAGGGAGCCCGCCAGCTTCTGCAAGAGTATTTTGGCATTGTGCTGTTTGTAATTCGATAGTACTTGCATAAAACTTAGCTACTTATTCTATCTGCACAATAGAAAGTGACACATCTGCTCGATTTATTCATGCAGGCTCATTTTCTTCCAGCCTTATACATGAAGAATGTAGTTTTCAAAAAGGGAAGAAAGGCAAAATATCAGCCCTCAGTCTTTGTGGCAGATAAGAGCAACAGCAGAAGGAATTTGTTTATAAGTTTTTCAAACCTCTGGATTTCAAATGCTTTTTAGCTTTTGGACACTGAAATACTCACAGAAGACTTTCATTCATGTCTGAGTTTAAGAAAAAAGAAAAAAAGGGCTAGAGTATGCCACACCTGGTGGAAGACAAAACCTTGGATTTTTCTGTCTGTTCTTCAGCACAAAACAAATTGGGCTAAAGTAACAAGTAACTTCTAAGATGCTACTCTCTGTTCGATCAGAGCTGAATGCAGTAGGTTTGAATATGGCTATATCAAATTAAATGAAGGACTAATCTGTTTCAAAATATATCTTCCAGCTCAAGACAGAGCAAGACGTCTCAGAGAATGCTGTGTAAAAGGTGATGCCTAGACTACAGCAAAGGCTTCAACACTGTCTTCTGCGTATTCTCCTGGAAAGGCTGCAGCCCATGCCTTGGACAGGTACACTCTTTGCTGGGTGAAGAACTGGCTGGATAGCTGGGCCCAGAGAGTGGTAGTGAATGGAGTTAAATCCTGCTGATGACCGGTCATGAGTAGTGCTCCCCAGGGGTTGGTACTGGGGCTGGCCCTATTCAGTATCTTTATTGATGACCTGGATGAGGGCATTGAGTGTACCCTCAGCAAGTTTGCAGATTAAACCAAGCTGGCAGAAAGTGTTGATCTGCCTGAGAGTAGAAAGGCCCTACAGAGGGATCTGGACAGGCTGAATAGCTGTGCTGAGGCTAATGATGAAGCTTGACAAGACCAAAAGTGCTGGGTTCTGCACTTCAGCCACAACAACCCCAGGCAAGGCTACAGGCTTGGGGCAGAGTGGCTGGAAGACTGTGTAAAGGAAATGGGGGATACTGCTCAATGTTCAGCTGAACACAAACCAGCTGTGAGCCCAGGTGGCCAAGAAGGCCAATGGTATCCTGGTTTGTAACAGAAATAGTGCTGCCAGCAGTAGCAGGGAACAGATCATCCCTCTGTAATTAGCACTGCCCTTCTTTTGGGGCCCTCTCTGCAAGAAGGACATTGAGGCCCCAGAGCATGTTCAAAGGGCAACAGAGCTGGTGAGGGGTCTGGAACACAGGCCTTATAAATAGTGACTGAGGGAGCTAGGATAATATTCAGTCTGGAGAAGGAGATTCAGGGGTGACTTCATCACTCTGTATAGCTACTTGAAGGGAGGTTGTGATGAGGTGAGCATTGGCCACTTCTCCAGTGTAAAAGGACTAGAGGAAATGACCTCAATTTGCACCAGGAAAGATTCAAATTGAATGTTAGGAAACAATTCTACAAGACTGTAGTCAGGTACCAGAATAAGCTGCCCAGGAAAATGGTGGAGTCACCATCCCTGGAAGTGTTCAAGAAATGTTTCGCTGTTGTACTGAGGGACATGGTTTAGTGGGAAATACCAGATTTCTGATGCTTTCTGTTTACACATTTTCAGTTCTCGCATATAAATGTAACTGATCAAATTCCAAGCATAGTAAGAAAGAAAATTATATTATATTAATTATGCCACTGATTGATTGAAAGTTATCCAGTATCTATTTATTAAGTATTTGAAAAACAAATAGAAAATAACTACGATATAGAAAAAGATTGTGAAAAAGGCAGTTTTTGAATATTTGAAATTAGCTAGTCAACTCAACAGAATTTTGAACTGATCCTGATGTTTTTTGCACCATCATCATCTGTGGCGTATCTTCCATATGGAGGAGACTTGAAAAGAAAACAATGTCTTGGAGTTTGGTTTCAAGAAAAAAAAAATATATATATATTTTATAAACCTTATGCCATTTTTTTATATTTTATAGGAAGATAACACTGCTTCAGATACATCAGGGTATTGTATTATTCTTTGTTAAATAAATAATAATATTATCAAACTCATTTCAAGAGATTATTCCTTTCTAAGCTATAGTTTTTTTTTTTTTTTCTTTTTTTTTTCTTTTTTTTTAAATAATAGATCTATCCACAAAAATAAAATTCACAAGGCTAAAGCTTTAGCTCTGAAACCTAACACCGGATGATTTTGCACATGAAAGTAGTTGTTCTGATCTCATCTGAACACTCTCAACAAACTACAGAGGAAAAAGTCTGGTGGAGTCAGCCCTGAACTTATTCAAGCTCACAAGTCTATTCAAGATCAATGCATTGTTTTGCAATCTGGGAAATGTCAGGAGTTGACCTGTTATATAAACTTCAGAGGAACTTCAATATTACTTTGTTTATGCAATTAGTCTAGTAAAGTATAGAAACTAATTTTTCCGCAGGAATGATTTCCATTCTATAGTCCCAGATGTTTTCCTGGATGTAATTTTAACATTGTGTATTGTATTTGATGCCTCTGATTAAATTTGTAATGCGTTTTAAATATCAGTTTGTTCAATCAAGGGTAAAGAGACAAGTGAAAATGAAGTGAGTCATGCAATGGGAATTAAATCTAACACTACTTTTTCACCTATATTTTTAAGGATGGATTTCATTTACAACTTAAGTGAATCTGTGCTTCTGTCACACACCGCCATCAATGTGAACACCCTAGAAAACACATACTGTACATTCATCAAATATAGATTTGGATTGCAGAAATTTTATGGTGCATACATACATACATACACTCTAAACAAATGTTAAATTTTGTAGTTAGGCCATAAGAATTCTTTCCTTTATGAAAAGTACATAAATACACACAATTAGCACTTTATTTCAACAATTTTGTAGAAACACCGTAATTAAAATTTGCAAAGTTCCTTTATAAACATAATTAATTCTGCAGTAGGCTAAACAAGGTTTGTCAGAAGCCACTGTTTCCAAAGCATCTTCATACCAGCACTCTTAAGTCAAGTTTAAATGAGGAAAATCCTTTTCTAAATTCAGAGATGAGAAAAAAAAATGAGTCAGACCTTAACTCTCTGCAAACTAACAGCAACAGAGCAAAGCTGATGACAGTGAAAGAGAGATGAAGTACACAAGCTAAAGGTATAATTCAGTATAGATGAGGAAAACAAGATCAAATGGCATGGACAAGAATAGTAAGTTTCCCCACTGCTGTTCTGTGGTCTGCTTCTACTTCTCTTTTTCCACCAATGTTTCTAATTCAATTAAAAGAAGTTCCCATGCTTCCTTCTGTTTCTTGCCATACATACACAAGGAACATTAAGGACAATGGCAAAACAAAACCTGCCTAAGCCAGAATCTCAGTCTGTGATGCCATGACAGTCCAAAACAGGAGATGTACTCAAAATTCAGCTTAGCGATATAAACTTGTGTGAATGTTAGGGGGCATTATGGTGTTCTGGCCTTGCATTTGGCATGCATGTCACTGGAGTTACTCAATTCCTTTATGCTAATATATCAGCAATAGAGGAGAACCCACCGTTTCACTAGAACTCAAATGCATTCTGTGAAGCCTCAGGTCTCTAATGTGAGAAAGTCTAGAGCACTGTGTGTCCTCACTGGCCGCACAGGGACAGCCCTGAGGCTTCTTGGGACTGGGCTTTTCCTCCAAGACTGCTAAGGCTGAGGTAGTGGAGTTTGCGGTCAGACCATCTGGCCACAGGAATGACATCAACCGCCTCCTTCCCATGGGCGGTCAGGAATTGGGAATTGTGCTCCAAGGTGAGAAGAGGGGAGAATATGGAATGGCAATGAAGAACCAGCAGGTTTAACAACTTAAATGAACACTAACATATAAAAGCTGTCCAAAGTGCCAGCTCCTCTCAGATTTATTTACACATGCTATCTTCATCACTGGTTTTATGATGCTGCTTACAAGATTAATTAATGAAAGGAACAATGCTAAGTCACTGAAAATGCAACATATTTTATGTGCCTTTCTAGGGTGATGGAACTAAGTTAAATATATAATCACATCTGTGATCCCTTTAGGAACAGCCATTTTGATAATGCCAGGAAGTGATTTTATTGATATCCATTTTTTAGTGATTCTGGATTGCAAAATTCACTGTGTGTGGTTGTGTTCATTTGAATAGTATACTAAGTAAAAATATTAAATGTTTTCCAGACTTGCAACACTTGTGTATTTGAGTTATGTTGAACCATGCATATCTATCCTGTGATAATGGGTGTTACATAGAAGCAGCACTGGGCAGAGAAGTGAGAATTCCAAAATAATTATGCTGACAATATTTTTCTGTTTTCTCTTGTTACTACTGTGATTGTTTTTACTTGATCACAGACTTCTCAACCCATAAAACTCTGTCTTAATAATTTCACAAGCATGTAAGCATGTGTTTACAAACTCAGAGTCTATTGTCTTGGGCAAGATTTTATGTGGACAGTTGTCTTTCCTCTCTCTCTTTTTTTTTTTTTTTTTTTTAATGTCTTTATGCAAAAACCTGTTACGAAAAAGTGCAGGGAAAACAGCACAAATAGTTGTATTGACTAAAGTGCACTGGAAATAGAAGACCTCTTTCCCTAGCAGATTTATTTCCAGAACACATACCATCACTACAAGATTTATGAGTAATTTCAGTAGCTACTATCCCTTTCTTTAAAAAAAAGCATGTTTAAGTGACTATTTTAAATATAGTATATGTCATTATGCTAATTAATTTGCTTCCCCACCTCACCTTTGGAGTTCTAAAAGCAGAAAACCAGAGGGGTCCATTAACAGCACAGCCCCAACTGCTATGAGATGCATATGCTGCCCCTTCTTCTCTCTTAACCCTATGCTAGTAGATATCACACACAACAGAAGTCAGAAAACTTTTATTAGCCCTCAAGCTAACTTTTCCATCTATGCATTTTTGCATAACTTCTGATCTCTTTCCCTCTCCCTCCCCCACTGTTACTAGTTTCCAGGATTTGCTGTGATATGCATGACATTTGTTTTGACTGAAGGTTTCACATTTGGTTCCCCCCACCCAAGGAGGATACATTACTCTCAGTCATAACTTAGAAATCTCAAAAAGAAGGATGCACACCAGAATGACTTGGAAACACAGAAGAAATAAAAAGGAAAAAAGTCACTATTTGAACAGGAAGGGAGGAAAGTCAGGCTTCAACTTGAGAGATTTCTTAATACACAGGCAAGTAACATTTCTTTTACTCATCAGAAGAGACACAGCTGCTCTTACCATGAGCAAACTTTTTGCAGAGGAAGATGCTGTTTTCAACTGGATAAAAACCTTTCCTCCAGAACTACTGGAAATTGGAGAAGTGAAGATATTTCTGTGCTACACATATGAATTGCATATGTACAAGTCTAGACCTGAATGTTCAAATAGTTTATGAAACTTCTAGATAACTTCTGTTTATGAATTAGGACTTAGATGGGCAAAATTACACATTTTATTTGGTTACTAATAATTTTTACTTATGCTTATATGAAGTTCAGGAAGCATTAGAAACTGTGATTGCTGTCAGCAAATCTGCAGGTTTTTTTCCTTTGACTAATATATTTTCATTTTTCACCCAGATTTAACTACTTTAACAGCTTCTAGGTTAGAGGAATCACCTTCATGGTCTGTCCTCAAAAGAGCCTGAGGAACACTCAAACTTGTAAGATGGCAGCAAAGAAGGATAGTATTGATTACAACCTAACAAGTGCAAATGACATTTGTTTATTCCTTTTCTTTCCAAAACACTTGAAGCAGAAATCCTCACTCAAGGAGAAAGACATGCTCCCTGTTTCCTCACTGCAGGTAATATTCAAGGGAGTCTGTGGAAGCAGCACCTCAACCATTTTTACTTCCAGACTGAGCCCTACGTTTTAAGCTTGGCTCCTACAGTGACCACAAAGGCAGTGTGACATGTCTTCAGCTTTTGCTGGCAGCACTGGATGGCACAGGGCATTCATTCCTCGAAGCCTTGAGTTCCAGCACAGTCTTCAAGGCTTCCTTGCTGGGAAGAGCACAGAGGCCAGCCTCAGGCCATCTTTACACCACCGGTCTTTGAGGAAGACACTTCTTTCATTTTTGTCTCTTGAAAGTCAGAACTTTTATGTTAAGAAGTTTTTCACGTCCCCATATTTATGCGTCCCTTCAGGCAAATCTTTTTCTACTAAGTTTGGAAAAATGCGCTCTGGAAAATTAGCAATAGAACCAGCAGAGCCCAGTGGCCTTTCGTTTCCTAGCTAGACATTCTGCTGATATAAACAGTAAAACCTCAGGGTCATGACTCCCTTCCCTGTCCTAAAATAAGTTTTCAGAAGCCAGCCTTGTGCATGAATCTTTTGTGATAAAGCAAGAAGTAGTTAAGAAACTTCCTGCAAACAGCTCAACTGAAAACACTGAAACTACCTTGAGGGAAGCTCTCTTCGCTTGTTAATAATAGATTAAAATGGAGAGCAGGGGAGACACTAAAAGGAGCTCTGACTTATGTCTGTGGCTCTTAAAGGAAACTCAGACTCCTCAAAAAATACGGGCTTCTGCGAAAGAGTTCACCTATTTTCTCCTCAGAACTTTGTGACAACTAAAGAAAATTAAGAACAGGCTTGTCAAAATAAAGCAGGGAAAAGAGTGATACTTCTTATATTACTAAGCTAATATTTAACAGGTATTTAACAGTAAAATCACAACTTCAGATGCCTTGGATCTGCTTAGCAGAGAGCTAAGCAATAATTTCTCAAACTTTTCTTGAAGCAGTTAGTTTAACTGCTGATTTTAATTACCTCTGGCCCACAGCAGCTTCTTCCTTGTGTTGAGTTATGTATAAACATAGCTTCATGTCTGATTTGAAAGATTCCAGGCAACCTGAAGTTTAAAAAGGCCTTCTGGAATATGTTGAACTGGATCTCTCCCCCTAGATCAATGTCCATTGACACCCACCCTATACTGTAGATGGCTAGAAGGAGACTAGGTTCAAGAGGAGGATCAGGAGTTAATTTGAACAGAAGTATTTATCAGTGTAAAAGATTGTACAGCCAAGTGACGATTTTCAAATATCTAGATGTTAAGCATGCAAGTTTACATTCTTCTCCTTAAGGAAAGAACCCATTTAACAATACTCAGCAAATTTAGAGAAAACTAATTATACTCTGTTCCTGATAGCACTGGAGATTTTAGCAGAGTTTAATATAAAATGTACCAAGCAGGTGGTTTTTATTAAGACTGCTGATGTCATGTGTTACTTGGAAGTCACACAAAGCATGCAGGGAACATTGTGAAATGAAGTTAACGCGAGGGTCACAAACTCTGCAGCTTCTGTAAGATGAGCTCAAAGCATGCCATAGAAGTTTCTTGCTTTCCTTCAGAGTCTCTCCTTCACAGTCCTAATCAGTTTTGCTACAAATCCTCCTTCGTTACTCTGAGCCGTTCTCTGTCTTTCACATCACTGTCTCTTCTACTGCTTCAGTGAAGATAAAGAATTTCTCCCCATTTCCTTGCTTTGTCCCATTCCAAAGAAGCAAGTTCCTCCCCCCCCCCCGGCACAGCAGGGTTCAAGTGTACCTTAGAGAACCTCCTCTCGCTGCAGACCTCTGACATGCTCCACACATTACAGCCTCCTTACTGCCTTGAACTTGTCCCAGCATTACTTCCTGCCTGGAAGCTGAATACCCAAACTATTCTGTTTCAAAAGGACAAGAAGCTACCTTTTGCACTGCCCATTTTTACTCTATAACATCAATCTCTTCTCTTGGGTCTGTACATTCCTATCCACTCCTTGTTTCACTGCTGGCATTTGAGTTGTTGGCTCTCATTTTTAGGAAGGACATTCTAACTCTCACCAGACTATCTAGGTGCTTAGCAGCATCCCCCATTTTCTCCACCATCTGTCATCATTGACACTTTCCTAGAAGCTAGTTTAAAACATTATTCTGATTAACTGCTACAAGAAGCAGCACTTCTGTTCTGTTACGCTGGGGCCATTAACCAAGTCTTTGATTTAATGAGACCAAAATTGTGTCTGTATTTGAGAAAGAGCAGAAGCTCCATGTGTCTCCCATTTTCTATTACTGCTTTTCTGCAAAATCAATGAGGTTCTGGCTATCAAAGACTTTCCCTTAAAGTTCTGAAAGCAAGCAGGTTTGATATTTGGGAGTTACTGTTTTACAGACGTACAGAGAAATGCCATTGAGATGAGCCTGTGGCCTCTTGAGTTAAGCCAAAAACCAGAATAGATGTCCTCCTGAAATAATTCCACTCCAGTTGCAAAGTAAAATAGGACCCCACTACAAAACACAAACAGTGAAGTTTCTGAAAGCGCATTTACATAAGACTTTAAGAAAAAATGTTGACCTCCATTTCATGATCAAAGCTGACAGTTAAACCCCATTGACATAAGAGTTTTCAGCATGCAACTGATTTCATGGAGATCCAGTTGTAGGTCTTCATATTTAATAGGCTTTGTATGTACATTTCCGTGTAAGTCAGAGTCAGATCCAGTCATCTACAAAGCCTGGGTGTAATAGTTACATTTAGGGATCTTTATCATCTCATTTCCTAGGTGGAGACCAACGGAAAACTTTAAATCAGATGCAGTTCTTGACTCAGAAGTTCAAGGGTTTCCATCTTAGATCATATCTGCTCACTCATTTTAATTAACAGCAAAAAGTTTATTACTATTTTTTAAATAACAGAAAAGGAAATTCTGGCATCATTTAGAACTGTGTTTTTGAAGTAGGAAACAGAAATAATTAAAAAAAAAAAAAAAAAAAAAGGGAGAAAAAAAAAAAAGCGAAAAAAAAAAAAAGCACCCAAGCTAGAGCTGTGTGCTTCAAAAACTCTGTTCCAGTCAGACTTTTCCAACCAGCACTTTGTAATGTGAAGACCTTATGACCTTATGTGGAAAGTGGCAGTGCTGCTCTTTAAAAAGCGAAGCCAACCCATGGGATCCTGCATACTGTACTACTAAAATCACAGGCACCTATTCTTATACTTTCTGGTAGATATATTTACTATGCCTAGTAATGCAGAAGAAATAGCTGCATAGCTGAGTGTTAAGCAGAGTTCCAGTTTTAAAGCTGTGCTCCAAAAAGTACTTGAAAGCATAGTATCACTAGTGCATTTTCATTCACCGTTACCAATTTCTGTTCACCAGGTTCAAGAGAATAGAAACACGCATTTATTCTGATATATGGGCACATTTGATATTCCCTTAAACCCTTAGCAACAAATATCCCCCTCAAATATTGCTGACAAAGTCTTGAGTGAAAAAACACGAGAAGGAATTTTCCGAAGTTCATAGATGCTCATAGGCTCCCTAACATCAAAGAAATTCCAGCTTTAGTATTTCTATCCTAAACTGGTATGCAGAAGGTTAGGCAACTGTCAAATTACATGGGAGCTTTCAGAATAAAATCAACATCTCAGAGACAACCAAAAATCTAAGTTAGCAAATGTAATAGCATAAAGATCAGGAAAGACTTCAGCTAATAACTATCCATCTGCTTCCAAATATATTTAAGATATCATCCCAATCAAATAAAAAGCCTGGAATAGCTAGATTCTCAGAGAGAGGTATGATTTAGGAGTAGGGATCTGGCAGCCAAAAGTAAAGACCTCGTATCAACTACAGCCAAATTCAAACAAAATAAAGATGTCCTGGCTACTGTTCAATCATTGTCACACAAAGAAAGCTGCAAAAGTTGAATCCCCAAGCTACAGAACTCCCAAGTATGCCTGAAAGTGCTCCTGATCAGAGAAGCAAAAATGAATTTTGCTCTAATTTTCAGTGCCCGCAAGAGACTAGGATGTAAACAACTGAGAAAGAAAGTTAGATATCTTTCACGTATAAGTGAATTCATCAACTATTTACTGTTCATTAGCATTCTGACCAGCTTTGTGGACATCCTAGCACATAAATGCAAGGAAGACAAAATGAACCTTCTTCAAAGAACCTGATTATAGCACGCATCTTGATTTAAAAAAATAAATAAATAAAAAAAACCTTCTTGAAAATATATCTTGAAGATATAGATATGAAAGATGTACACATAAAAAACTTCAAGCTAGCTACTTTATTCCAGTCCTGAAAGAGAAATCATTAGCACTCTTGGGCTAAAAGATAACACAAATAGCTCTACTAATACCATCAAGATTTTAAGAGGATATATTAAAAGATCAAACTCACCATCTGTGTGGCACCTGGACTGCCATCCAGACTATCTGAGCTTAGAAGTCCAAGTAACTCAACTGAAACTTGCTCATGAGCTTAAACAGTAATATCTGACTTTAATGTCAATCTCCCACAACCATTTCATGAGCAGCAGCTGTACCTGTGGCTCCCGGGAAGGAGAAGGGAGAAAAAAAAAAAAAAAGAAAAAAAAGGAAAAAAAAAAAAAGTTGTTGCCCAAGAGAAGAATGAAATAACAGCCATTGATCGATATAATAAGTTTTTCCTTTTCTGTTGATATCAGATGGTGAGCACCTGTGGACCCACAGCTTCAAGCTCTTGCTTGAATCAGATCACAATTTAGTTGCAGCCATCTTAGTCAATCTTGTACTAAGCACTGCTGAGTACTCAAAATTAACTTTAAAAAAATATCCAAATGACTTTTGGTATCTTTCTGAAAAGAATAAGGCATTAAAGAATTGTAAGTAAAGAAGTGAAAGAGAAGGCAAAATCACTTTGCCCCAGAAAACACATCAAATAATAAGTATCTTATTTTCATCTCTTCTAATCAATGTAATTCCTTTCCATATAGCACTTCTCAGCCCAAACAGCTGGAATAATCAGCTGGCCCAATTTCTTCATCTGTTACAATTAAATGCTGAAGTTACATCTGCATAAAAAAAAATTAGCTGCTCCTTAGATTTGTGAAAGAAATGCTAACATTTATAATCATTTCATATATTTCATTATAATTTCTTGCTGTCTGAAATTTCTTGATTTATAATATCTCTATTTAAAGATGCTTAACTTTTAAGCAGAACAGGCTCCTTAGTTGTCTATGTGTATTATATTTCTGTTTGCATATTTTATCTCTCATATATTTATATTATTTATATTCCGATGAACACTGCATAGAGATTATAAATTACTCTCATGATGCAGCTTGCAACTGGGCTTTAGCCACATGCTTTGATGAAAAGTGTAACAGAGTTGCTGGAAATGAGTTACCATCTTCAGCAGGTTCCTATTTGGGTTTCACAAATATAACTAAGATGTTCCCTACAACACATGCATATTCATTCCTGTTTACTTCATGGCTCAAGGTCTCATCTAATGTTAACCCTTTTTTGGCTTCTTCCAGTTAGAATTTGGATTATAATTATGTAAGTTTTACAGCAGTATCTCTACTGTAGGAAGGGATAGGGAGACTTATCCATCTATAAGCAAAAGACACTTAGGGATTTTGGGGTTATTTCAGATAGCATTTATTTTCCCCAGTCTGCACTTGAATATATTGCAAATGCTGGCCATGTAATTTATATAGTTGCACGATACATACAGTTAATGTGTAAAGCTAATGTCTTTAAAATTAGATTCTACCTAAACACATTTTACATAAACACATTTTTATCAAGAGCAATAGGCTGTTGTAAATTTTCCTAAAAAAGCCTTCAAAAATCCATAGTTCCTAATAAATGCTGTATGAAAGGCATCTTTCCTTAAGCAGAAACAAGTCAGTTTGTTTGCAATCTGATTTGTATTTCTCAGACTATGCAAGTAATAAAGATTAAAGATTACTAAGACTAGTAGAGTCTCTACTTCTTTTAGAAATGAAGCTCTACCTTTCTGCTAATAACAATATTGGGGTGTGCTCTCAAAGAAAAAAAAAAAAGCACAGCAAGATCCTCTCTCAAAGTGAGCTGAAGCATTAAAAAGTCACTGTTAATATTCTTCATTACTTCTGGCAGCACCAGTTTCTGTCCTTTGCCTTAGGAATTCTACTTTATGTTTCCCAAAGCTGGCTGAAAACAAAAAATTGTATTTTCTAGGTCATATGTGTGTATTATTAGGATGGTAGTATCTTGAGCCTGTACCCACAATACTAGATTAAATCAGCAGCTCTTCCTTATTCTTAACTGTTCTACTATGTAAATGCCTGTGTTTTATTTGGATTTCTTAATATGCACAAGGCTCATAAAAGTGATAGGGCATAGCAGAATTATTGTGTGTGCCATTTCAAGGCAGTCTTGCCACCTCATTTTCAATTTTTTTAAGCTGCTTATTTTAGTATATATATATTTTTTTTTTTGGTGTGTAGATGATAACAGCAATAGGCTATGCAACAAAAATCAACATGATTGGTAGTTGTACCAGACTTGTAGTACTCCTTTTTTCTCCACTAAGCTACCCCCAAAAAACAGACTTTTTATAAAGTCACACCACTTACAGAGCTTCTTGTTGTTTTTAAAAGCCTGATGTCCTTAGGATAGTTCTGCATGGCATATTGGGGTGCATCGTTTCACTTTCTTCTATGTCTGAACTTCAAACTATGCTGTTTCCCATATTCAGTCCCACTGTCTTGGTGTTCACATCATTACTTTCTTCCCAGTATACCTAATAACTCTATAAAATCAATTCTAAATTAAGTAATCATGCTTTATTGCATGAAACAAACAACAGAATAGAAAAATCCATCCCAATGGGTAGTCCTCACCTCCAATTTTCTTTGAAGTCTTTCATTTTGGTTTGGAAGGGTCAGCTCTAGAAAAAATCTCAACTCATTTCGATCTAGACCTTATTCCAAAAATTTTTTTGTAAGATTAATACCACTCATCTTTTATCTCTTTCTAAGAGTTACAACACTGTTCTTTTTTAATCCTTTGAGGCAAGACTGCAATTCAAAGTTCTTTTTAAGACCAAAAAGGGAAACAGGAGACCCTACACACATTTTCAGCAATGTGTGCTGTTTCATTCTCCAAAGGACTTGGATACTTGGATATACCTTCAAAAGGAACTGTTTACAGTGTTACAAACATTAGCAAACAAACAACTCACAGTGGTACTTCTTTTAAGTATCAAGCTCTTGGTAATTTCTTTGCGGCTCAAATGGTATGATTTTGTTAGTGCTGTTGTAGTTTGCTGGAGCAAAATATAAGTAAAAAATAAAAATAACCTTACAAAATTACTGGACTACAAAACTAGTCAGATCAGGGATCCTGTCACTCTCCAGTAGATTTGGCACATGTATATAGATGGGCTATTCTTGACCAAGTTTTGGAAATCAAAGCAAAGCAAACATTCACGCTGCCCGGACATGATATTTGTTCACTGCTGGCATCATTGCCACTGGGCACATCACTGTGTGACACAATCCTGGGAGTTGACATTTTGAGATGAAGATCAGTAAAGTCTCATTAAATTAGGTTTTCATGTTAAATCCTTCTAAGCAGGAAAAACAAAAATCATTAGCATTCGATTTTTTTCTTGGAGCATTCTGAAAGGCGGGGCTTTCTTTCCAATATGTTCAGGCTCTAAAAACAAGAAACTAAATGGTATTCTCAAGTCCTGAAACAAACAGGCCTTTCAGCACAAGAGGAAGCAATATTTTTCTAAGCAGGACCTCCTGCATTCTGAGCATTTAGTTCACTGTGGTTAATACTGTCCAATACCTTGTATACCTTGTTCAATATCCTTACTTCTGTTAAAACAGTAAAGATGCCATCGTATTTTGCTTGATTTAGTATTTTCTGGAATGACATTTTAATGTTCTGACTACCAATGTAGTCCAGTATCTACTAATGTAATCCTCATTGGATATTTATTTTCAGCATATCTTTTTGTATATAACTACACATCTACCCATCCAGAGATCTTTGTAATACATCTTGATTTAAGAGCTTGGTTCTGAACCTGAATTCTATTTTTGAGGATTTGGACCCCACAGATCTTTCATATTTCAGATTAGTCCCAGATTTGCAGAGTTTGGGTTAGCTTGTTTGTTCTAACAACAGGCAGCATACGCAAGAATGCTGAAGCTGTCACAAGAGTACAGCAGTTTCCAAGTGTGTCCTGTGGAGCAGCTCAGCCTGTCCATGGTCTCTGCAGGCCTGTGACTGAGCCAGGGCTGGTGCTGTGCACACAGACATTTTGACTTCTCCAAGGTAGTAATTATCCACGTTAACGAGCTATAGGTCTTAACTCTGCATGGTGTTTCAGACATATTATATCAGTCTGTTACAATTTAATTTTAACAGATGCCATGTAGCTTTATGGCATCGGTAGTCCAAAGCACGTAAGAGAACAACAAAGTGGCTGAGGATTAAACTTTAACAGGCAGGAACTGAACTGCAGTGCCCTGTGTTTAATCACTTTGGTAACAAGTCCCGTGTAAAAAGCCCACAGGCAGAGTTGTTTTTACTCCATGAGATTTGAAATGAGAACGTAAAGCCAGAGAGAACTTACTATAAAAATGCAGTTCGAAAAAAAGAGCAGACTTATAAGAATTCTTACCTCCACCCTCAATCAAGATGTGTTTTTCTTTGAGACATTATTGTCTTAAAATAGTACTAATTTAACAAATTAATAATTCAACTAACTATAATCAAATCTCTCATTGGAAATACTACTAGTAACAGTCTATCACAAAGCAGCTCAGAAAGTCTGATATCTTCTGATATTTGTCTGTCTTCTTTCCCTCTGTAGGTGATCCCCTCCTTATCTTGAGTGTGAACTGATGATTCCCTCCTATTTTATTTTTTTTTCTTTTTGCTGTGGTTTGTTTCCCAGTAAGCTAAGTAGATAGCAGATAAAGATATCAATATTCTACACTTTACATTATGCTATGAGGCCCTGCCACAGAGCAGAGCTGGAAGCCTTCCCTTTGCAGAAAATTACTCACCTGCCAAACAAATGAGAACATCCATCTGTTCTATATCATTTTTCTGTTGCTATTTACCAGCATCTTGAGATGGTAACAAAATGCTTTGACCTCATATTTATTTGGTCCAATCACCATGAAAAAAATACATGGTGAGCTGTATCATCCTAAACAAAAATCTGAAATCTAGAGATCTCAAGTGACAGTGTAGCTGAAACGTGTGTCTGAAAATTGCAAGTCCAGGCATGTAATCACTACAACCATTAGAGAAAACTTTTGTTAAAGCTGGATTATTTTGCTGACAGTAATTTTACCTAGGGTTTTGTTTGTTTGTTTGTTTGTTTGTTGTTTTGTTTTGTTTTGTTTTTAACTTCTAAGTCATAATAAATGCAGGAAGCATTTGTTTAAAGAATTCTCTATGATGTAAAGATATAAGCACCTTGGTTTTAAAATTCAGGTTTGTAAAAGTACATTTGTTTAAGACCAAAACAACAGAAGGACACAAAAATTGTTACACTAAAATGGAGAGACCTTTTTCATTAATACACTGAATGAAAACAGTGCCCTACAGGTATCAGATGGGAGAAAAGACATACAAATCCTAGAATACAGAATTAAATCACCACAGGCTGTTAGCTTGCACCAAAGGCTGATTCAGTGTCTTCCTTGACTCAAATGAGGGAAAGAGAGATAAGTAAAGTGCAGCAAAATCTTCTATGAAACAAACAGAGCCTTCTGACAAACACTGTTCTTCCTTGGAAAGCAAATATGCAGGGATTCATTTTTAAATTAATTATAAAACCAGAAGGCTAACCTAAAGGTAACAATACTCTATACTCCACTGGGGATTAATTCTGCCTCCAAGTTAATGCTGACCATATCCAGCAGCAGGTCTCTGTATGAAACCACAGTGTATTTCTAATCCCCAAGCAAATTTCTTAGTAGTAACTTTCTCACACTGTTAGGAATAGTTAGTCTGATTCCCCATCCCCAAAATAAATGGTTGCAAGTTGTACTGTTGGAGTCTGAGAGTCATGTCTGTTACACGAAATAAAATCAGAGACCATGAGAATGAAAAACATACCAATTCAGTCATTTGGATTTGAAATACACATAACACATTATTGAGTGTTGATTGCTGATAATCAAATAAAACTAAGATTAAGGTACCTTCAGCACATACAAGTTTGGCTGCATGTTTCACTCCCTAACATTCTTCCTCATCAATGAGCTCAAGTGAACACTGAAGCACTTTGATACTAGTGGACTAACATTATAAACTGAAACTATCTGACAAGAAACGTTTACTAAGATAATGTCTCTTTAATTAGGGAGGAGATAAGACTACTGCTGACTCTGTCAGAAAGTTTTGCTTACACAGGAAGCTTGATTCATTTGTCTTCAGCCTCATATGGTCATTTACAGCACTGTAATAAAGATGGGTACCATATAACTTTGTTTTTAGAACTTTCGGTAAGTTCTGTGGTGTCACCTCCGTTCTCCATTAATGAATAGGTCTGAGTCAAGTTGCCCACTACAGATACAGAGAATAAGATGATGCTGGCTGAAAGTATACAGATTAAAGAATTTATCTTGGTAGCTTACACTATGCTGAATTTTGCAGGCAACATTCCATATGCTTGAATGACCCTCTGAGTTGGGCTTCAGGTCATCTCTAGCAAGGGGTTAGAGTCGATGATCTCCAAAGGTCCCTTCCAACCCATATGGTTCTGTGATTTTGTGATTCTTCCTTCACCAAAGGGAATAGAGGGAGGTAACCAGAAGAGCATAAAGAGGAAAGGAAGGACCATACAGCCCTGTCAGCGCTGATCTGCCCTTTGCCGCCACAGCAGTTCTCTAGCCTTTAAAGTGCTGAAAGCTGAGTTCCCACAGTCTGCAGCATGGCTCACAGACAGCAAGCTCTCCTTTCAGTTGAATGGATGATCAGAACTTGAACTCATGGATTCCCATTGCAAATTTGCTCTCAACTCTAAGAAGAGAGCTGCATGCCAAAAGAAGAGGTCAGGTCAAGAGAGTGACCAATACTAAAATATGGCTCTTTTCTGTCACTAAATGTGAATTTATATGCTTTGGAAGATGTGCTCACTCAAAAACATGACAATCTATGAAAAGTCAGGATGATTTTCAGCCTAACAGCTTTAAAGAAAATCAAAATCTGAAACTCATTTTAAGAAAATTAGTTGATAACGTTTCTACAGCTTATATCAAAGTGTACAAGTTTTTCTATAAGTGAAGTGGTCTGTTCATTTTGGCTGCATTCTTTGACCATTAAATAAAGGTAGAAGAGCAATAATTTAAAATTTTAAATAAACCAAATTAACGTAGTTGGGAAAAATTTGGAACAGGTGCCCACATACATAGCAATAAGATAATACTGGGTACATAGGAGGAGCAAAGACATTAAATGGAATAATGTTTTATCAGTCTAAGTATTGTATGACTATAATTCTAAAAATACATATTTTTAAAAAATTCTATATTTTGTATCATTTGAATGCAGACACTGAAACAAATAGTGCTAACTTCTTTCTGGAAAGCAACAAATAGTTTTTGCATGGGAAAAATTTGGATTGTGGCTCTGAAATAGATGCACTGTAAGAACTTATTTTCATTATAAACACTTCCATTACTTTTACATCCAAGTCTCTGAAATCACTTTAAATCACTTAAGAACGTTACTGTGTGATTGCACACATGAACAAAAGTTAAAAGAATTGTTGAGGTTCCAAAATAAAGTACTGAAAAATATTCTGAATATAAAGATCTCAAGACATCAACAGCTGCATTTGAAGGGATGGTCTAGGTCAGAAAGCCTGGGCTTTCTTTGTGAAAACTCTGGGGAATGTAGTTGCCAAAATCAAAGGCACATGGGTTATTGCTGAAAGTAGTAGGTGACTCAGTGACAGTGGGCAGATAAGGTGTACTCACAGCCTTCTTTGATCCAGTCTGTACCAACGAGGTCTTCCTGGTCTCTAAAGTGCAGTATGAGACAGAAAGAAAATATGAGCAGTGGGTGCAAACTGAGTCAGGGACTGTGAGAACTCAGATCATACTGGTCCATGAGACCAGAGGGGCTGCATCTAAGCATGCTGAGGGAAGCTGGCCAATGTCATACTGAGGCTACTCTTTATTATCTTTGAAAAGTCATGAAGATCAGGGGAGGTCCTGATGCCTAGTGGAAAGCAGACTTTATGTCCATCTAAAAAAAACGCCCGAAAGAACAATTGGAGGAACTTCAGCTTGGCCAGCTTCACTTCAGTCCCCAGAAAAACCTTGGAGTAAGCCCTTTAAGCACAATTCACTTCTGGAGAGATGAAAGAAAGTAACTGTAAACCGTCAGTATAGATTTACCAAGAGTAAATGACAGCTGGCCAATGTATTTGGCTTTCGATAATAAAATGGAAGGATTTGTGGCTGAGGAGATTGCATTGGATGTCATTTATCTAGACAAGCAAAGCTTTTATTTGAGGACAGCAGCTGCCATCAAGGACAACCCACACATGCTGACAGAAAGGGCCGATAAAAAGTCTGTGCCATCCTGCAGGGTTAAACACAATAACCTGTTCAGGGAAGGCAGAGCCCCTGCCTGCACCCAGATAGGGACTGGCCTGCCCGGGCAGTAGTTCTGAGGAATGGTTCTGGGGCAGTGGTGGGCAATCATATAATCACAGAACATCTTAAGGTTGAAAGTGACCTTAAAGGCCATTGAGCTCTGTTCAGCTGAGCATGGACAGTAGGGCACTGTAACAGAGATGGCCAACAGTCTTCTGGTTGCATCAAGCAGGCACTGCCAGTAGTTTGTGGGAAGCAAGGAATCATCAGTTTGTCACTCATTAGTCTGGGGGATGTATCACAGAGCCCAGGCACATCTGTCCTTCCAAACCCAAACTGAACTCTAAAGTGTCAAGTCTTTTCCCCTTCACACCCTTCATATAACATTGCAATCTGTTGGGGCATTTTTCTCCTCCTCTTCCCAAGGGGATGGTGCAGTCCCCCTAAAAGCTCCATCACAACAGGGGCATCTCATGGAGGCCTTCTCTTTGGCTAGGACTGACTCCATCTATCACACCAAACTTCCTCAAATAATTGAGGAGTCACAGAATCACATAATTATATGGGTTGGAAGGGACCCTTAAAGGTCATCTAGTCCAACTCCCCTGCAATGAACAGGGGAATCTACAGCTTGGCCATCTTGCTTGGAGTTCCACCCAGCCTGGCCTTGGATGACTCATGTACAAATGTCTCAGCTTTCAAAAACAGAAAATGCATATGAGCAGTACAAGAAACTAGAAGTGAAAAAGTGCAGACTAATCAGTGTGTAGAAATCAATATTTCCAGCTCTAAGGATGCTAAAGCCACAGTACTGGTACAAGAGAGATGATAGAAAACCCTCAAATTGAGTCAGCTGCTTACTAGGGCAAAATGCAGCACCATTTGGGTTTTTAACCTGGCTCCACAGGTAACAAAAGCCAAAGTATTTCATGATTTACAACAAAAAAGTTGTCTCTCTCCTTTGGACAAAATGCAAGCTACAGCTTGCTTCTAACCTCACCTGGCAAGAATGCGGAGACAAAGACAATCAGCTTGTGAGCCAGCCACATCACCTTGGGAACAAATAAAGGAGTTTGAAGCACGGAAAAAAAGTCCTCATTCACTTGCTGGACTGGAACCTGTGGCAGCTACTCAACAAGCACTCAGACTTTCAGCGGGATGTGTATTACATTCAGAATTGACATTAAATAACATTGAGAGTGCAAAGTCAAACACTTAAGAGTTAGGAAACACAATGGAGTTGCAATTGCTTTGGAGCTTGTCCTGATGTAATTCTAAAAACATTCACATAAAGGAGGTACCATTTAAAGAAAAACAAAAAGAACAATACAAAAAAAATCAATTTTTTTTTCAGTATCATATTGTCTTTGGTATCTTAGGTATGCAAAGGAAAAATGTACAGTTTTCTGTGTGGAAGAATACAAATCAGCACTGATAAAGGATATAATTTGGTGCATGTGCAGGACATTGCACTTAAAAATATCTGTCACTTCAACAACCTAGCACGGCTTTAAGTGGTTCTCTGTTGTATGAGCAGACAGCATTTTCAGGATCATTTTAAATAGAGAAATGATCAAAAAACAAATTACAATTATATCCACTTTGTGCTTACCTATAACATAGATACTGGATGCAAACAGCAGTCTAACATGTCTCATGTTATACACTTTTTGAATTCAATGGCCTTGTTCCTTAGTAGTAGGAAAGAATTAGTGGAAGAATTCCTGTTGAAAACTACTTGTTTAAACTGAACAAGAAACACTTCCTTTTTTGAATATCCATTGATGTAATATATTTTGGGAAGAAAATTTCCATCGGGTGTTTAAGAGCTGTTCCAATAGCTTTTATTTTTTTCTCTTTCCCAATATTTTTACATGCACTGTTTTATTTCATAGCCAAAACTACACTTCAGTTGAGAGAGAGAGGCAGAAAGTTCCAAATGAAAGGCTAAACCATGGAATACGCTATACAAAACCCATATCAATTACAATCTGTGGTGTGGTAGTTCTGTAGAAATGTTAAGACTATACTTAACCCATGCACTTAAACTTCTGAATTAGAAGTGCTTTTAAGGTGCAATTCATTTCATCCTTAAACAAGTATCTAAAAATCAATCAAATGAGCTAACCTCAATACTAAATGCTTTCCTCTCTCCACTGTTTACCATAAAAAGACTGAATAGTAGCTCAAAAGTGAATATTTCCCATAACCAATTCCTAAACTACTGCAGCCACAGGATTTTTAAGTTAGTTATACAAAAACTTTTTAGGTTTCAAATAAAAATTCACTGGATTGACCTTTAACATTTGAAAATGATTCTGCCACAGATTTATTCATCTTTTCTAGTGAAAACAAATGCTCCTTCTCTGTATCAGTATCCTCTTGAAGTGGGTTAGCTTCCTTCCTCAGGCCCATTACAACTATTTCCATCTTCTTTCAGAAACAAACCTGAAGGACAGATTTAGGATCTAGGTTTTGCCAGAGTTTGCAGACACTCAGACTAGGGATTTTAGTCTGTGATCTTTCACAAGATCCCCATTCAGAAACTGTGCTCCAGCTGCTGTACCCCTCTCCTGGGACTCCAGCAGTTGCTGCAAATTTTCTCCTCATTCCGTGCCAGTGGAAAACTCATGACATTCAATGCTGTAGGATGAAGTCTAATGCTTGCCTATAGTACCCTTCTCAAGGCTTGGGATACCGACAATTTCTGATCATCTTTCTTCCAAACATTCCCTGGGCAGTGTTGGAGAGACTTGTCCAGGTCTACTGGACAAGGATACTACTACAGGTGTATCCTTGTGCTATCAGTACAACCATCCTCTGTTAAATGACAGCCAGAAAACTAGTATCTTTAGTGATCCTTTCTATCTTTTAAAAAGGTGGAAATCCTAGAAAGGTCCACATGGTCTTTGGCCACACATTTGAAAACAGAAGAAAAAGAAAAGAGAAAGAGAAAGAGAAAGAAAAAGAAAAGAAAAAGAAAAAGAAAAGAAAAAGAAAAAGAAAAAGAAAAAGAAAAAGAAAAAGAAAAAGAAAAAGAAAAAGAAAAAGAAAAAGAAAAAGAAAAAGAAAAAGAAAAAGAAAAAGAAAAAGAAAAAGAAAAAGAAAAAGAAAAAGAAAAAGAAAAAGAAAAAGAAAAAGAGAAAGCTGTATTTTCCAAGGATGAAAGCTATTATAGGCAACTTCTAAACATGGGGTTGCTAAGTAAGGGGAGATAAAATCCTGTTTCCTAGCAGACAGAGTTCTTCCAGATTTATTTATTTATTTATTTATTATTTATTTTTGCATCCTTGATATTCAGCAAATACAGTGCAGTTTGCTGCAATTTTCAGGAAGTTCTCTTCCAACACCTGCAAGGCTTGGACATCATGTAGTGTCTCTAAATGATCCTCGGGCTCCTTTCCCCTTCTGGTACCTCCCTGATCGGCCCCATGTAGCCATGTCTGTAAGCAGGCTTAGTAGCTCCATGGCACAGAAACGTACCAAGGGAAAAGAGCCTTCTGCAGTGGATTACAGTCATCTTAAAGGAACACATCAGCACTGTGAATAAGAGTAGAAACAAAGGACACATCAACCACAAGAAATTTCCTCATAGGTATGGGTTGTCACACATGGGTGTAAGCACTCAGTGTCTTGAAATCAGATACCACCAAATGATGAAGATCTCCCTATCTGGCTTAGTGGGAATGGGATGGTACTTGATGTATCTAAGAGGGTAGCAGCACACTTTAGGATCAAACCTAAAGCCCAGAACTTCTCCTTATTTATGTTTACTAAGGCAGCAGCGTGGGAAAAGCAGTTAGCTGCCTCTCTGAGTTCCAAACATTTAATGGATGGGGAAAAAGCATTATTATTTCTGTATTCTACTCCTAATACACTGTATGAAAGTGCCCTATGTTTCTTACAGGCTGGGTTCGTCAAACATTTTCTTCCTGAGGGAGGGGCAAAAAAAAAACCCTCCAAAAAATAGCTCAAGAAAAAGCAAGTTGAATCAGGCTGGTCTTGTTTGGTTTTGTGTTAAAACTCTGGATTTTTACACACAAATATAAATATGTGAATATAAAACACAATGGAACTAACAAACATGCTCATTTTGCAACAGGTTATATTGAGGCTGTACAATGTTTTTTCGTATTCACACTCTATGTGAATTCACTCGGGATCAGAATGAAAAAGATTTCAAAATCACAAAAATTCACAGGATGCAGATCAGTACAGGAAGGGGAACACAGAACAGTATTAGCCAAGATGTTAGGTAAGAAAATGCAGTGCAAGGCTGTGTCAAATTAAAAGAGACTTATTTTGAGCAGAAGCATCTTGTGGTAATCGTGGGAAGAGAACTTTCCCCTGGGAGCAGCGATGTTCTCTTCTTCCACTGCAGTAACAGAGTTGTTTTGGGATAAATATCAGGCAAACAGTTATCACAGAAGATAAACAGAAAGATATTCTCAGGAAAAACACTGGAGATATCCAGGTGAGAAACAGAGGTTTCATAAGCAGGGCAGGAAGGCTAGAATGAAGCGTCTAGACCCATAGTAAAATACCTAAGTACTAGGATTTTCAGAGGTGCTGAACGTCTGTGTCTCTCTCTACTATTCATTAACTAAACAGTTATTAAATTTAAATTTCCCTCTCCTACAAGTTGATTGCTCTTGCCAGTGTCAGACAGTTATACATTTGCTCCACCATTTACACCTGCTGGTGTCCGGCCACTGTACCGAAGAGTGGCAGCAATGTTAACACAATCCTGGGGACTAACACGTATTCTGGCCTATACAGCAACACACCAGCTTAACTAAATGACCTCTGAGCCTTCTTGTACCTGGATAGCTCAGCCTTGCCGTGATCACCAGGTCTAATTGGCACAGCACCTTTTTGTCCTCACAGAGCTCTTTTCCCCCCCCCCACTGCTGCACTCAACAAGACTGGCGTTCCCTACAGAAGCGCTCAAAACACTGTAAGTAACACAAAGACTTGTAAGCAGTCATCATTCAAAAAAACCTCTTAATCTTATCCAGTGCCAGGCTGGATCACTGTGTAAAAGTTGCAGTTAGTGTAGGTGACTGCAGTTCTCCCAGGAATCCAGGAGAGACACTTCTCAATCCTCCCTCAGAGTCTGAATGAGCTGTGCCTTGAGGTTGCCAGGGAAGCTGTTCACATTATACAGATTTAAATCAGATTTTAAGAGCTCTTATGGAGAGATAATGAGGTCTTTTATCTTCCTTTCTTTCCCTTTTAAAGGAAGCAAGAAATCAGCAGGTGCTTGCTTTGTCTATACTGGGGGATCCTCACAAAGGACTGAAAAGGGTCAGCACACATGGAAGTGCTGACCTGACTGTTTTCTGCTAAGCAGCAGATACACAAGGGGCTGAACTTGAACAAGTATTCTAAAATTCAGTATTGCTCAACACCAGCAACAGGTCTATAGATTAATATTTTTACTAACCACAAAACTTCATTCCTGGTAGCAAAAGTATGTAATACCCTCTATAAAGCGTGACACTTTTACATTATGTAAAATTCCAGTATTTACAGGGTTCCTATGCAGCATGGGGTTGTATAAACGATTCCTTGTTTTGCTAAGGATATTATTACACTATGTACACAGCACAGTAGGGCTGAAGCTAGTTCAAAACTACTGTGTATGCTTTTTTTTCTTCCCAACTTAAAAATCTGTATAAACTTTACTTCTGTATACTGGAAGAAAAAAAAAAAAAGCCTGCAAATGATGATCTATCGTTCTTAGAAGAATAATTAACTACTTACATTTTCCATGATAAAACAATTTGTTGTCTATTGTTCCTTTGCTTGTTTTGGAATTTGTTTCCCTGAAGTCATCTAAGGCATAATATTTGTTCAGGTTAGTTATGGAGAAAGGGAGTCCAAGCTGCTAACCAAAATAAAAAGCAAAGAGTTTGTCTAGTTTGCAGCTTGAAATGAGCACAGTATTTTCTGTCTGATATTTCCAGAGATCTTTTTTGTGAAGGCGAAGGGGGTGAAAAAATATTTATTTATTTATATTTATATATTTAATATTAGAGGTTTTTTGTTTTTTTTTTTTTGAGTTACAGCATTATTCTGCTTAAAATACTAAATTTGGAATTCTGAGTATAAAGAGGAAAAGCGGTGTGGAAAGCTACTTTTGTGGGGCACTTTCATATTATAAACTTCCTTCCTAGTGCTGGAGGAAGATCTTAGCACCTCTTCCTTAATGTCAGTCTGTGACAAAGGAAGTGAGCATTTTTGCAGCAAAGAACTATGGATATAGTGGCTCTAAAACCACACTGGATTTAGGTACTTTATGTTTTACTTTATGTTATGATGATGAACGTCAGTTGTTCTGGTCTTGTCTTGGTATTTTAGAGGATGTTACCGAGTATCATGTCTGCATGTCTTTAGGTGTTAGAACAAGATGCTTGCTACAGGCTAGCAATCTGACTGCTGTATTTGAGGTGCTGGATGACAGAAAGGGGTTTAGGCCTTTCCCATGCCAACCTGTGTTTTGGACATGCTGGCCTCTGGGTTTGGGTACTGCACCCTTCATTCTGATGTTGCTGTTTAGAACGTGCTAGTTGCCACTCACACAATTGAAAAGTTACTCATTGTTCCAATAAGCTCAGAAGGGCAAAGGTAAGGAAACAAGCTTTTGACAGGAATTGGCTTTCAGGAATTGTTGGGCATTCTCCTAGAATATTTTACTAAAACTATATTCTTCCAGTCACTCTGGGATGACTGCACAAAGCAGCACTGTGAAGCAATTTTCTTTTCTTTACATATTTCTTTTTAAGAGAAGCAAGCTGTAGAATGGAGGCAATATATCCCTACACACCTTACTTTCCCTTCAATCTTCATACCATCACTGTTATAAAAACACTGGCTATATTGGTTTAGGTGAAATAGTGGTGTGTTAAAATATTAAATACAATGAATTTTTGAAACAAGATACTGAATCTTTTATGTGACAGCCAGCCATTTCTTCCTCAAAAAGTAAATGAAGAATATTGCAACATTCCAGACCCTTGGAATAGAAAACAAAGAACCAGCAAGGAAATAATGAGGCAAGAGATTATAGTGAGAAACTCCTGGCTTCTGAGAAATCATTTGTGGAAAGAAGAAAAAGATTATAAAACTTGTATCAACTTTTCTGAAGGACTGATGGACTGTTATGTAGCTACCATAAGTCTGTAAAAGTTTATTTAGGGCAAATCATGCTGAACTTAAGGAAATCTATCTGAAAGACAGTTCTTTCATATTTCAGCTGCACATAATCTCAAAAAATACAAGGATTAGATGGTTTGAGTATTCTTATAAACAAAGTCTGGTAAATAACACTGAAATAAACATCCTGAAGATTTTTTCTTATTAAGCTACGGTACAAGAAACACCTTAATTCTGTTAGTATGTGAATCAAGTCCATCACAGCAGCACTGCAGAGGAGTCAACCTCCACTTTTGCAACAAATCAGAAAGGATTTAGTGTGAAAATAAAAAGAAAAAGATTGTGTTTGGCCTATGTGTAGAGGTGCATCAATAGCTAATCTAATAGCTGGAAAAGGTGTGGGTTGGTTATTCTTGTTTAATTGGTTTGTGCACACCTATCTGTAAAACCTTCCCAACAAAATGCGAAGAAAGTTTCTACTCCCACAAGGTTAAGCACACACACCTACAAGGCAGGCATCGTGCCATCAGTCATGTCTCCAGAGAAGAGCAGGAAAAGCTCTCTTTGCTCCAGTTTGCCTCAGCCTCTAATCCCAGGGAAGAAGGAGCGCTAGCTCTGTGCCCGCTGATTCTTAGCCCTCATTGCTGCATCTCCCCAATCACTTGCACCCTCTCACCATCCCACAGCCTCATGTCTTCTGCTACATCAAGGAGGTAATCAAGTGGTATCCCAGGGCAGTTTCTGGCCCACCACGCTATTTGAGGAGTTTGGACAAAAGGCAGATCCAGGTACTGCTCTTTCATTATTATTTTATTATTGTTATTATTACTTTTCCCTCCTCAGATTTGGAGCTGGATAACAGCTTTGAGTGACATCTCTAGGCAGCCTGCCTCATGGAAGGCAGCAGCAATATATCCCCTATGCTTCTTGTCTCCTGTGGATGATCTTGTCTTCTACATTAATATTTTTTACCTTTCCTTACCATTTTTCCTCACCATATTTTCATTCCTTACCATTTGAATTTTCACTGCTGTTGGGCATGTTCAAGTGCTCATTGCCATCTCTCCCCTTTCCACATGGTTACAGTAACACGGTGGGAAATTTACCATCTAGCAGTTCTGAATATCATAACTCATTGGATCACACTCAACTCCAGGTTGTCAATGAAAGTTGGATCCTTTCATCTATTTTCCACCCATCTTCCCTGGGTAAATTAAGTAAATTTGCCTGGTAATGCACACATGAAGGTATGGCTACTCTGTGTTTCTACAAGTGCATGAAGAGGGAGCAATGAATCACTTTTCAATGTTACCTACACATACTTTATACTTTCTTCTGTTAGCTGAATGTTGAGCAGTGTATGCCAATACTGAACTGTGATTTTCCTGCAACTTCCATCCCCAAAACAGATGAGTAGAACCGTTATAAAGCAGGCAGAGATCAATCACTACTTGCTACAACATACAATTCTCTTTTCCTTTGTACTTTGTACTTTGCCCATTAGGCAGCTTACCAATGTTCACTTGAGTGGCTGTTCTACACTTCTTTTTCCTTTTATCTAAACACATAGAACAGTACCCTCTTTAAATGGATTTCCATTAATCCAGTATGCCCTGTGATGTTCTCCTTCACCATATGGGCTGGTCCAACATCACCTAAGCCCTTTTTAACTTTCGCTTTTTATGTTGCAACTACAGTACTATTGATGACTGTTGCAGTAGATGTCTGAGCCAGTCAATTGCAGTCTATTGAGTTTTTCCATTGACTAGACTTTGGACTGTATGCTTCAATTCTCTGTACTGACAATTAAGAAGTTAATTAAATAACCCTAATCACAAATAAAAGCTGTATCCAGGCAACGCATAAATTGACATTTGTTAGTACATCCCACACTTTACTTGTAAAACGTGCTCTTTATTTGTCTACTACAGGGCAATTAGTTAGCATGTCTGAGAATGCCAGATGATAGTTAAGTAATCTGAGACTGAGAGCATGAGAAAGGAAATTGGTGGCTAACCAAAGAACCACCATCATGTTTTTAATACTCAGTGATAAATTTGTATTTAGGTCTCACAACAGAAATCATCTTGTTGAGTTTTGCAACACATGTAAAATTGGAAATTTTAACCCTCTGTTCCTGCTCTGCATAAATGTTACTTACAATACTATGATTTTTTGAGACCCTTAACATGTATTCTTTTGTAGTTAATGAATATGTAAGACTACAGAATTATATTATCTTTTTAATACATACATATTCATTATTTTTCATATGAATTCAAAAACACTTCAATCACTTTTATAAAGAAGATAAGCTGACAACAGCTGCCAGGGTTGAAATGAATCTTGTATCTCAAATCTCAATCTCAAACTTATCAGCTAATGCCTAATGCAAATAGTGGAAGCAGCCTTTTAGTCACCACACAATTACCTCCAAATGCCAAAAACCCTGAATATTGAAATTTTCGTACACAAAAGGTGAAGTTATCTGAAATCCGAAATCCTTAATGGGCCATGAGAAAAGCACTCCTCTTGGACTTAAAAGATAACCATAATTCTCATGCATGCCCATATGTTGCCATAAACCTATCTTTATATACAAATCACACTAAAAATAGTATGTATGATAGATTATCCACAACTTACCACCAAAGTAGTAAAACTACTCGCATATTTGAAAACTATGAATATGAGAAAATCACAGTGGAAACTGAAAGGACAGTGAACTGTAAATTAACAGCAACCTTCCCTAAATAAAAGACAGTAGTTGGCAGAATATTGTCCCTGGTTTTGTTCTTTTTTCGCCTGGCTTAATAGAAGGTGAAGAGATAGTGAATCACTTTGGGGAGGTTTTAGCTGACATTCCATGAACTGATCTATTCAACATGTCAAGTATTCCTAACCACCTAAAGTGCCAGCTTACTTATTCCACCAAAAAATACAAATATACTGGTTTGGAGAGTGCCTTTGCAGCCTAATTTATAAGGCTTACAAGGGACCTTACATACAACCAAGTAGACATGAACGGACTGCAGGCCAGAAATCTACACTGCCAACATATGAAAGAGCTGAACCCAATTGAACATACTCTGCTGAGATATATACAAAATAATAATATCTGCTTTCTGGAAAAAAAGAAAAAGAAAAGTCTTACTTACAGGCATGCTTTTATTTCTTTTAGAAGAAAATAGTTATTTGTTCCTACTCAGATATATTGTTGCAGTTTTTCTTATGTAGATTAACCAATAGTCAGTAAGAAAGACACATGTTTTTATTGATGCAAATATGGACATAAGTCATAACTGCTGAACGTTCATGTCGGTCCTTCTGCTGAAGCCTTCTGAGTGCGGTACACGCTTGCTGGCTCCAAGTTTAGATGCAGATCTAAGCTACAGCTGTAGGATACAAATGTGAGACCATGTGGATCCACCTTGCTACTTTCAACCTCCCTACCAAATGATTTCCATCAAAGAAAGGTCACTTTCTTTGGCAATAAATTTTTCTGGCAAAGAAATTTTAATTACTTGTCATATTACCATTCCTTTTCCATCTCTCTAGTTATGCCTTGGGAGATGGAATTAAGCGTACTGAATTAATTTTAAGCTAACATCTAGTTCTTACTTCTTTAAAAAGCTCTGTTACATGTTCCCAATATTTGACAATCTATCTTTTACATATTGAGCGTTGTAGAGAACTTGAAGTAAGAGCTGTGTGAGTCAAGCTGCACTAAAATCTGTTTTCAAAATGACTTAAAGTTTTCCTCGTATCAACAAACATTTAAGTGATGGAGGAATTAGGTAGGAAATGTGTTACATTACCCTCATAGGCAGCCAATTGCTCCAAGTTGTTAAGACATCTAGAACCTGATAGCTAGACATGCTGTACTCATACCCTGGATCAAAAGCTATGCTCCATGTTGCTCTTCCTATTAATGAATCTACAAATGCATTTCTGGTTGTGGACTCTATTTTATTCCACTTAAAGCAAGCAAACAAAACAATAAAGTAATTTTCATAATAGAATAAGCTGCATTTCTCCTACACAGAGACAGTGAGTCAGGTTCTGTGTTGTCTTATGTGCATAAGCCTTATATAAAAAATATAGCTTGTTTATACATTGAGAATCCAAACATAGCTTACTGTAAACACTTAAAATAAAGCTTCAGTCATTAACTAGGATTAGAATAACAGAGATTTTCTGTGTTTGTATATTGAAGGTAGTCTTTGGTAGTATTCTCATAGATAATGACAAAGCAAGTAAAAAGGACTCCATTTGTCACTTGTAGCCCTTCTGTTCCAGCTTTCCTGTACATAAACTCTTCACCACTTCTGTATGTGAATAAGGCAGTAGTCTCAATAATATCCTGCTGACCTGATATTACAGTAACAAAGTGGTGAGAGACTTGCATCTCTCCACTGCAATACCAAGAAACAGCAGGTCCTGCAAATCTGCCCATGACTAAGGTAGAGAACCTGTGAGCTTGTCACTCAAGGTTCCAGCCTCCAATACTTCTCAAGACTGTAGATGCTCGTGCATGTCCACAGTTAAGTCCTGATTCTGGCGTCATAACTCATCATGAAGGAATTAATGACAATTTGCAATTTTTAAAAAAAGTTTTTCTTATGTACCTTTATTTTTTGTGCTTTCTAGTGAATTTCTAGTCAGGGAATATTTCCTTATTGAATTTTCACTTTTTTTTAATTTTTTTTTTTTGGTGATGAATAGATTCTATATTTTGTTGTACTGAATGTTTGAACTACAATTGTTCAAACATAAGTGCCTTCAGGAAAGAGTTGCCTTTTCTGGGTTATATTGACAGCTAATTTCACCACAGAACAAAGTCAAAGACACAAAGTGTGTCCACCACCAAATGTTGACCTTACAATCTTAGTTTCACACTAATAGAAAATGAGAATAAATCTATTATCTGGTTTACAATCTGGAATTGTTAATGGTTAATGCGGAACATATAGTGACTTATTGGAAATGAATTGCAATTGAGGAATGTAATACAACTCTGATTCTGGAAAAAAAATCCTTCTTAAAATGGAGGCAATAGACTTTTGAATGAGTAAAATAATAAATGTAATAAATAAGTAATAAATAACAAAAACATACATAAGAAGGCTTAAAAAGGCAAATAAAAAGATTTTTCTGATATCCTGATTTTGAACCTGTTCTTGGTTCAAAGTGATTTGAGAGTTTGTCATTGATTTCAACTTGAGTAGAATTAGTTCTCTGACACTGGAGTTTCTGAAGCTGCATGGCTTCCCCTTGCACAATTTTACAACTGCGTGTGTTCTCTAGCTTCTCAGACCACTGTTTTGGATTTTTATTTCTGAAGCCAACTCATTAGCAGTGTTCCTTTAAGAAGGCAATCTCTTTTTGTCTAATTTCTCTACATAGTATAAAAGAGACTAAATAACTCCCAATGGCACGCACCCATTAATGACAGTTCCTCAAAATGACACTCCTGATTTGAATGCCTGTGCCAAAAGGATTTCTGGCTTAAATCAATCTACATTATCAGCCTTCAAAGTCTGGCCTAAGACATCCTGACAATATTTTTACCACTCCATCAGGTTTCCAGGCACAGACAGATAAATACAGTGTTGGGAAAGTTTTCAAACTGTTCAGTAATTTAAGATCCTTTGTAGAACTTGGGAAAACATTTCAGACACCAGGAGCTCTCACCTTGTTGGACGAAGGGTGCAAACTCATAGATCACTGGAGGAATGTTATTCAGTTATGAACTCACCTACATAAAACCAAGAAACTTCTATTAAGAGGGAAATCAACTTCCACCTTTGTCAACATACAGTTGAAGTCACAATTTCTACCACTGTCTTTTCTATGATGGTTATTACTGCCCACACTGCTGCCACAAGAGAAAATAATTCATTTTGATATTATTACTCGTAATAATTATAATTCCACTTTAAGAAGGTTTTCTACTTTTGCCTATAGCTTGTATTTGTATCCCACCAGTATATCCATCAAAAGAAAGTCACTTGTGTGTAACACAGGGTGGCCTGAGTTAAAACTCCATTACCTTGGAAGCAAACGAAGTCAAAATTAAACTGTGATTTCTTCAGAAGTTCAGAGGAGTACACACACTATTGCAGGCTCCTTGGCAGGGCAGCAGGGAGTAGTCCTGTACATTCTTGGGAACGTTATTTTTTAAAAGATGGTAGAGTCGCAGTCCCTCATTCCAAGTCTGTGACTGGAACTCCCAAACCAGATGTGCCTGGCCTTCACACGGCTACACAGATTTAAATTCAATAAATGTTTCCAATCATTAGAGGACAGGATGAGGACCAAGTAAACTCACAGACTTTGTGCACAGCTCATCTCTCTTAGACATGCATGAAAAGGTAGGGAGAGGCAGGGCGGAGAGAGAAGGGGAATAGAATGAGCACATGCACAGAAGCAGTGCATGAGAAAACATTGCCAAGGCCAGCAGGGCAAATGTCCCTGGTGTGCTAAAACATTCAAGCACTGTGTTCTCATCCTGACCTCTTTGGCTATGTGCTCTGCCTATTCCAGTAAAAACAACCAAGCCAGGACACAGACTGAGTGCTGGGCCACAGTCATCTGTACCATCTTGCTCTTAGCATGTTCCCTGGCATGCATCTGAAGGCATGCTCTCCCCAGTCAGTGCTTGGTCCTGGCTCAGGGGATAGCTTATATGAGGCACCGCCCATGGTTTGAAGCCTGGATGCAGCCACCTCACTTGAAAGAGCCAAAAGCATGAGGAAGGACATGAGTTTAAGCTCACAGACACAAGACATTGTGTTGTACCACTTGGCCACAGAGCCACGGAATCACACCTGGCCTGTTAAATAATGCAGATACATCTGTTCTAAAAGTTAGGAGGTACACCTAGCAAAGTACATGAAATTAAAACACGCCAATAATAGAATACATATTTACAGGTACAGTTGATTAAAACAGGGTGCCAGCAAGCAATGCGTGGTGTGTCCACCTTCTGTCTCTGTTGGCTCCAAGGCAGCTTTTCAGATACTGTGAACCCTCTCTCCTGACACAAGGTGGGAAAACCTTTTCTGAGTGTACTTTCCCCTTCCCCTGTGTCTACCCAAGGGCTGCCTACAGCCATCTGTGATACTCTCTGCAATATGGAGTTGTAGGGCATCTCAGAAGAGGCAGTAGAAAAGAGACTGGTAGAAGTATGTGCAAATAGCCCTGTGTGCCAAGAAAATGATGGGGGGATTATCATCTAGCATTTTTTTTTTCTTTTTTTTTTCCACAGATAATATTGAATTGTGCACAGTATATTTTCTTGCTAACATGCAAGGCTTTGAAAGCTATGCAGAAGGGTTTACTGTGAAATGCATACCTTTATTTGAAGGATTACTAACTGACAGTGGATTGAATGAAATCGCACTGTGCTGCCATACACTGCTGTTCAGAACAGTAATCTTGGCATAAATTCTGCTTTGGATTTTGCAGGGATTCTTTTGCTCATTTGTTTTTGCAAGGTGCTTCACTCTGACTTGCCAGCTTAAAGCACACTTCCTACTCATCACTTTCCCTGCAAAAGCATAGTTCAGCTGGCAAATTAATGACTGTGCTGAAAAACAATATTTTTCTAAAGCTGCCTATAGGTTCTTCTGAAGAGAATTTGTGCTCTGAAGTATATGTTTTATTTATGGAATGTCCATTGGAAATCAGGCCAGGAAGTTGCAGCTGCTGAGAAGTTAGATATTCTGTTTAATTTTTAAACAAAATTCTAAACAATGTATTCTAGTATAAAGAAGGCTTTTATGAATCATGAGTTATTTTCTGCTGATGGAAATATGATTGATATCTCATATAAGTTATTACTTCCCTGTCCTGCCTCCACTCTTTCCTACCGAGTGTATCTAACAATCTATTCTTACTATTTATAACACGCCAAGGTAGTCTGAAAAGCAAATGACTTTTCCTATTCAAAAAGTCTTTCTAATGCTGCTTAGTTCCTCATCACCTGCCACATGCCATCACCTTAAGCTACAGAAAAATTCAAAAGAACTGAGGTGAAGAGTGTGTAATACCAAATTTTGAATGTTTTATCTACAAGCTGTATTATCAAAACATAAAATAAGTTATCATGTCAGTCACTTACATGGTCTTTTACAGTGAAATATCTCAGCATAGCCATCTTTTTCAGTTGAATCATAGCACCAGATACTTATTCTCCACTCCCTGACATAACTGCCTCTGCGCTAGTTGCCTGTTACCTCAAAACAGTACCTTTCTCAGTTCCCTGGTAAAAATTATTTCATAAGGAGACTTATTTCATTTATATTTATAGTACTTATAACCCATGTCAAAAGTGGCTGCGTAATTCTGCAGCAGGCTGGGAAAAACAGTTGGAATAAACCAAGTTGGTATGCTTCTTCTGTCTGGGCTTTAAACATTACGATAACTGAAGTCTATTTTAATACATTAAAATAAATAACATAAAAATAAAATATTTTATTTATAAAAAAAAAAAAACAAAAAACAAAAAACAAAAAAACAACCATTGCAGCATGGCAAAAAATAGCTTTTACTACAGAAGGCACAATTTATTTGTCTGGCAAACTAAGCATAGCAACACTCTAATACTACTGCCTTATTTCTGGATCAGAACATGCACATGAGTGTAGCAGATGAGCTAAGTGAACATAGCACCACATACACATTTCTATTAACATACCCTGTCTTTTCTGAGGGACCTTTCTTTTGGTAGGCTTATGATTTATTAAATAACAACCACTTCCTTAGAGAGAAAAACTAGCTGTATCCAAACGGAAATCAGATTGATCCATTATTTCAGATGCTGAAAACATGGACTAATTTTAAATGGGTACCTACTTATATAGGGTTTTTCTTTAAGAGGCTTAAACAACAAAGTAGTGGCAACTTTGATAGCTGCAATAGTGAAGTCTGCTGTCTTAGGAGGAAGCAAGTAATAGCTAATAAAGCAGTACAGTAAAGTAACACCTAAGGCTTAAGAAATAATAACACCAGGAGGAGGGTGAAAAAGGAAGAAAAATAAGTACTTTCACATTTTTTAGGAAGGAAGGATGATATTTTATTTCACGGGTTATCCTTTTTATCTTCATCTCTCCCTGCAACTATGCCTGAATACACAGAGCCTACTGCACTATACTGGTATGGTCTTATTTTGTTACTCTAAAATGATCTCCTATCAGAGTGTCAGACCTCCTGCATGAAAATACAAAGAAAAGGGTTTTTGATCTTTTGGTCTTAAATCAGTTCCAGCAGGCAGCATACCCTCAAGTGGAAGGAAAAGTTACAAATGTTTACTGGAGCAAGGAGAACAGAGCCTGGGCACATTGGTGACAGATTCCTCCATTGAGTTCAAGGCCCCATGTCCTAGAAGGCATCATAGGTACCACTGCTGTTGTCAGCTAGGCTGGACTCAGGAACCACAAAGAGAAACACTTGGAAAGTTGTGGCAGCTGAGCTACTTAAAACACCCAAAGCCTTGTATACCCATAGATACAAGGTGTTGGTCTTGGCTGTAACATGCAGCAGACTTGGCATCACACAAACAGTCCAGACCCCAGGGCACCTCAGACTTTGTCTGGACTTAGTTTGCCTGAATCTTTTCTTATTGGTTGCAATAGAAATTATCTAATAACCTTGTGACTGTTAACCTGCTTTCTTGCATCATCCGTCTATTTAGCACTGTACATATGTGTGACATAATGCTTGTTATTGTAATGATGTATCAAAGACCCCAGCACAAAGACACAGCATACTGATCATATACCAAGCCCCTGTCCTTACGATACTGAAGCTTTTAAACTTAGGATGGTGGGGGCAATAGGCAGATCACAAAAAAACACCAAAAAAAGAAGAGCTGCAGAGTTTCTTTGTATATGAACTGCATATAATTTCAATTACAAATATTAGTATCATCTCAACATGACTAATAATGTGTATTTGATTCAGCTAACAATCAACTCCTGTCTTTGCATATGAAGTCCTTAGAATAATGCTGAGTGAAACAAAACAGTGCAAATTCAAGCAGCTTTTCTGTAACTCAAACTCAGCAAACAGATAACCTTACAAGGCAAGAGAAGAACACAGATCTGCAAAAAGTTCCCTGCAGGAAAATGTGTTTTTGTCACTTTTTTGTTTCTTAGAAGTGGTGTTTTACAGAAGAGAGGTTGATTGCAGTAAGGCATAAGCCCATCTACCTTTACAGAGAAATGAAACTCTGAAGCAACTGGAAACTTCTAGGATCACTAATAGCCATATTGCCCAGCATCATATGATTTGAAAAAGCTCAAATAATGAACAGTTTTAAAGCCATGGTCATCTGTAGAGAAGCTCTGGTAAGATTGCTGTTACCTACACAGATCCTTTGTGAGTATGCAAAAAGCACCTGGGATGTTCAGGGAGTGTGGGCTAAAGGAAGAGGAAACTTTGCATGCTCTAGAGAAGAATGCAATGTTTCAAGAGGTCTCACATTCTTGTATGTATAAAATACATAAAAGGAGTATATAATTAAAAAGAGAGACAAAAAAGAAGAGTGAAACTAGGATTTACAAAGAAGAGGCAAATGTTTTTTGGTTTTTTGTTTTTTCATAACTCTCAGGTACTGAATCTAGAGTGCACAATTACTGACTACACACAACCCAAATTTGATCACTAAATTACTGTGTTAGTTTCTCTCCACCCTGGAAAACGAAATGCACAGAACTACAACAGCTCAGCAGCAAGCTTCTCATCTAGAGCAAAATCTCCTAATAACAAAGGAGGTAAACAAGCCTCCCTTCATCAAGACATTGTGGCACCCAGATTTACTTTTTCACTTAAAGTTGGAGCAGAATTTCCTTTATTTTTCTGACAAGATCCTATTGGCTACTTCCTTTCACTTTTTGAAAGAATCCATCTCTATGTGGCATCCTTTCTTGGTCTGCTCTTGTTCTTCTCCCACTCTGTTTACTCATATGAGCAATGATTTTCAGTTCTTTTGGTTTGCCTTTCTCTGTTGCCCTGCCTTTTATGACATTGTGCATCACTAAACATCACTCAGTTAAAAATTTTAAAAAAGAAAATGAGAAAGAAGTTACAGTTCTTGATTAAACTCACTATTTAATCAAAAACTGGATTTTTCATTACCTGTGTTAGTTTCTTCATGTTACAGTCTGCTTATTAACAAAAATAGTGGTTTGAAAAGGAATGAAATGCCCTGTTTTCTTGCTTTATCTTTCCTATTACTCAAAACCTCTACCACTATAGGAAGTTTACAAACAGTTCAGCAAGAAAATAAAATACTGACCTCTTGTTTGCAGAATATGCTACTTAATTAATAAGCCTGAGGGGGGGGAGGGGGGGGGATCTTTATTTCATAATTTTGAATAATCTAAGTCAAATATCTAGAAACAAAACTTAAAGTGAGACACAATTGAGACTTTTCAGTCTCCAAACAAAAAACCTTTCAATATCATGTAGAAACTGCAAGTATCCTACAAAAGGCTGTCAGTATAAGCATTTGAAATATTTACATAGTACAAACAGAAACATAAAAATTAGACCAGATACAAATTACAGACTCACTAAATATTTTCTTTGTTGTTAAGATACAAGAAGCTTCCCCTGGGATTGCTAATCTCTTGTTGGAAAGTTAAAATGATGATATAAAACTAAACAAAGATAGTGCAATTTTATGAAGATAGTAAAAACCTAGTGAATTAAGAAAATTAATATTTTTCTTTCCCTCAGTGGATTGTTCTCTGGAGCTGTTGAATTAAAACTAGGGACATCAGTTGGATGTATGGATGGGGCAAACTAACATAACATAATTCAATCATTTTCTTCTATCATCCTTGCTGAATAATTTAATGGATAAATGCATCATACCATAGCTCATGGTCATTTCATCCATTGTGTGTGATATTGAACATGCTACAAGACAAAAAAGAATGATATGTTAAGGCTCCTGCTTTGAAATTTCTTAGAGACACAAGGGAATATCCTGATTTATCACCTCCATTCCCTTCAATTGCTTCATTTCTTTTACACAGAATCATAGAATGGCTTAGATCAGAAGGGATCTTAATGATGATTATCCAGTTCTAACCCTCACTGTGGGCAGCGTTACCATCCACTAGGTTGCTCCTGGCTTTGAACCAGGGATGGGGCAACCACAACTTTTCTGGGCAGCCTCTGTCAGTGCCACACCACTCTGAGTAAAAAAAAATTCCTCTAATATCTAATCTAAACCTCCCTTCTTTTAGTTTAAAGTCTTTTCTATTTGTATTATCACTATGAGACTGTAAAAAGTCGGTCTCGCTCTGTTTATAAGCTTTATAATTATAAAGCTTATTAAATATATAATTTAATATATTAATTATGTAATATAAAATAATATATTAATATATTAAATAAATATATTACTTCTAAGTAATGCAAGGCCACAATGGGGTTCCCTAGAGCCTTCTCTCCTCCCAGTTAAACAAGTCCAGCACCCTCAATCTTTCTTCATAAAAAGGTTCTCTAGACTTCTAAGTATCCATGTGGCCCTTATTTGGACCCTCTCCAACAGCTCCATGTCTTTCTTGTGTTAGGGGCTCCAGGAGACACCACTTGTGACCAGCCTTCACTTGGACATAGAGTTGTTAACCACATATCTACAGCTGCGACCATCCAGCCAATTTCACCAAACAGTCCACCCTTCAAATCCGTAAGAATGTGATGTGGGAGCATGTGAAAGGCCTTGCACATGCCAAGGCAGTTAACATCAAGTATCTTTCTTTTGTCTACCGATGTCATCACTCCATCGTAGAAGGCCACCAGATTGGTCAAGTACGATGGTGAAGCCATGCTGGTTGTCTTGGATCACTTCCTTGTCTTTCTTGTGCCCTTAACATCGCTTCCGGGAAGATCTGCTGCACAATCTTCCCAGGCACAGATTTGATGCTCACTGGTTTGTAATTCCCCTGCCTTCCTTGGTCCTTCTTTTAAAAATGGGAGTGATGCTTCCCTTTATCCAGTCACCGGGGATTTCAGCTGACAGTCACAACTTTTCAAATATGGCAGAAAGCAGCTCAGCAACTGCATCAGTCAGTTTGTTCAGGACCCTAGGATGCATATCATGTGGCGCCATAGACTTGTACACATTCAGTCTCGTGAGGTGGTCTCATATTTTCTCTTTTCTTACAGTGGGAGGGAATTCATTCCTCTGACCCCCGCCTAAATGTTCACAGACGTGAGAGGTGGGAGTAGCCCATCTACCAGTGAAGTCAGTTCAGCCTACTCTATCTCTATTACAGCCTGTTCTCTCTTCTCATTTATCAGAGTTGTTACTCTCTTCTTTCTGTGTTTCTTCTGAACAACTTACCTGCAGAATCCCTTCTTGTTATTTTTCGCATCCCTCACCAAATTTAGTTCCAAGCTTTCTTTCCTGATTCCATCTCTGCATTTCTAGGTGGCATCCCTGTATCTTTCCCAGAGCACACACCCCTGGTTCTACTGCCTGTACATTTTCTTCTCCCTCAGATGGTCTATGCTCAACCATGCCTGTTTCCTGCCTCCTCTACTTGATTTCTTATGCTGGGGAATGGAGTGTGCTCTCAGGAGTGTGCTCTCAGGAAGGCATCCTGAAAGAGTTGCCAGCTTTGTTCTGATCCCTAAGGACAGTTTTCCAGGGGATCCCGTTCAATAATTCTTTAAACAGCCTCAAGTCCACTCTCCTGACTGTCAGGGTCCTGACTCTGCTCTTTGCCATGCTCATATTCCTTATGATCGTGAACTCAGCTATGACATACATCCCAGACTGCCTCCAATCTCAATCTCTTTAATGATCCTCTGAATTGGTGAGCACCAGGTCCAGTACTGCTTCACTTCTGGTTGATTTACTCAGTATCTGGATCAGGAAGTTATCCTCAATGGGCTCCAGGAGTCTCCTTGCAGCTTGCTGTGTTTTTTCCTGGGAGTTATCCGAGTGGTTGAAATCCCCGATTTCAAATCCCTGATTCCAGGAGGAGAGCCTGCAAGCACAACACCTCTTGAAGCAGGAGCAAAAGATCTCATCAACAGCTTTCCCTCAATCAGGCAGCCTGTAGTAGATCTTGACCACCAGATGCCCTTCACTGGTCTGGTCCTTAATTATAACCCACAAGTTTTCAATCTGTTCATGACTGTTTCTCAGAGAGAGCTCTTCACATTATAACCACTTCTTAACATAGAAGGCAACTGCCCCACCCCTCCTGCCTTGCCTACCCTTTCTAAAAGCTTGTAGCCCCCAGTCTTAGTATTCCAGTTGTGTAATTCTCCCGTCACGTTTCTGTGATAGCAATTAGATCATAGTTTCCTCATTGCACCACAGTTTTCATCTCCTCCTTTTTGTTTCCTCTACTGTGTACACTGGTGTAGAGGTACTGATTCAGCTGGTCTATTGGCCACACTACCTTCTATGTATCACCATCTAGCAACTGAGTGTGTTTTCTCAATGTGATTCTCCAAATATAGACCAGATTCTGTACCTCTATTGAAGACAAAGCCTATTTAAATATGTCTCAACACAAGATCGGACCCATTATGTCACTGTTCCTATTTTACTTTGTTAACTTGCAAGTACTTTAATTATATACTTGTGATTTTTATATTATAACAGCCAAGGTAGGAAACTGCCCCTAAAGTTTATTTGTTTTAGACTTACTGCTTCTTGCCAGAGATGTTGATGGGTGTAGCACTCTTAGAGCACAAAGGCAGGCAACTATCATGCTTTTGGTTTGGTCAAGAGGCTATTTCCTTTATCACTAGTGTACAAAGTACACTGGTATTTGGCTGCACTCTCCTGCTTCCTTATCTCCTCTTAACATTGATAACTATTTCTACATAGCAGACAAGTACATAGAATTTTGATTTCAAATAATAGGGAATTTTCAATGCATATTGGGTAGAACTCCCAAGCTGTTTTTTTGGGTTTTTTTGTTTGTTTGTTTGTTTTCCCTCACTCATACCAGTGTAAGTATATAAAAACTCCCTTGAATCAGTGCAATTCCTCTGCTGGAAGGCAGAAAAATCCATGAATGCCTGGAGTTGTGAGCTTAAATTTCATAAAGCTAACAAGAAGTCTCTTCTTTTAAATCTAGCAATTGAATTCCTTACGTAGTGAAGTAGTATATTGGTAAAAGTGGAATCAAAGTAATATAATGAAAGCACTAACTTTTTAAAGTTGTAAAGATGGCAAACTGTAGAATCATTGAAAGACATCTTTAACATATCAGCTAGAAGGCATGCACGCGTATAGAATCGTAGCAGATAGTGATTTGGAAAGGGACACGCAAGGATCACAGAATCCAATTTCTGACTCCACACAGGATCACCCAAAATTCAAACCTCATGTCTGAGAGTATTGTCCAAACACTCCTTGAACTCTGGCACTTGGTGCCATGCCCACTGCCCTCTGTGCGGAACCTTTTCTTAACAGTAAGATGACACTCCCCTGACGTAGCTCCATGCTGTTCCCTCAGGTTCCTTTGTCTGTCAGTGCCTACTCCTCTGCTCCCCTGTGAGGAGCTGTAGAATGCCATGAAGCATCGCCACAGCCTTCGCTTGTATGAGCTGAGCAAACCAAGGGACCTCAGCCACTCTTCACACATCTCCCCTTCTAGACACTATCTTCATAGCCTTCACCTGGACAGTCTCTTACAGCTTTATGCCCTTCTTATATTATGGTCCCAAACATGCACAGGGTGCTCAAGGTGACACAGTTCAGAGCAGAGCAAGACAACCCCTTCCCTTGCCCAGTGGCAGCCCTTGGCCTGTTGCACCCCAGGGCGTGATTGGTCTTTTTGGCTGTCAGGGTGCAGTTCTGACTAAAATTCAACTTGCTGTCAGACAGAACACTCAGATCTCTTTCCATGGGGCTGCTCTCCTGCTTCTCATCCCCTTCATATGTATGTCAAGGGTTGGTCCATCTCAGGTATAGGATCTGGCACTCTCTCTTGTTAAACTTCATTGTGGTTGGTGATTTCCCAGCCCTCTACTCTGTCAAGATCTCTTTTCAAGGCCTTTTTTCCCCTCAAGGGATTCAACAGCTTCTCTCAATTTACTGAATTAACTTCCTGTTACTGCTTTGCTGAGATTTTAAAGCAACTTAATTGCTCTGCAATGGTCCTGAATTCCTGCACAAAGCAGGAACTATGTAACAGTCATTCAGTATTAGTAATGAACAAATTCTGCACATGAAAAGTTAATAATATGAAGAAAATGCTTATGAACCTCTGTATACATCTTATAACCCAGTATAAACTAAGATCTTGCTGAATCTCTGTATTTAAAATGACTTATAGACTGTGGGATAATATTTTCTGAATACTCTAACAACCATTCATTTTTTTGATCTAGTATAGTGGAAAATCTAATGAATATTAGTTTTTAAATCTTTATGACGAATGAACTTCATGCATGGAAGGCAGAAGAAGACCAAAATATTATTTTCTAGATAAAACATTATGTCAGTTGTAGGCTGACATTTGAATGGTAGTGAATACAATCCAATAAATAAATATTGAAAATAGTGACAGTAGGAAGACAAAGCATGCTTCAGAGTTCTGCAAAACACTGGATTACATTCAATATGCCATTAGAGGCACTCTGGAGACTATAATATTTGAAGGCTCCCATTTCTCACTACATTTCTGTAGGTATGGCACATGTATCTCTCCAATCTTTTCTATAAACCACCCTGATATTCTTAAAGAGAAGGCTTATTGAGTCTAGCACAATGTTTAATGTAAAAGAGAGTGCCTAGAACCTACAACTTCATATAAAGGAAGTGGCAGGTCTTCACAGAGAAGAATAAAACTGAAGGTACAAAGATACCTTATAGACTGGCAGAAACATCTGCAGTAAGGCAAAATAATGCTTTAACTGACTGGCTTGCAAGAAATATGTACTTCATGAATTAAGAATTTTGTGCATTAAGAACATGCTCTGTTACAGAGTGTTTATGAGACACATCCTGGGCAAAGGCTTGATAACCATAGGACTAGCTCTATGTATTGAATGAGAAATACACCTGTCAAAAACCTAAAGTGCATGCATGTTAAAAATGTTACACTGTCATGTGATAACTAATCTATATAATTTCATTATCAGAGAGTCAGTTTCAAATTACATGGTAAAGTCCCTCTGGCAAGAGACAAGTTGTATAGCAGTAATGACTTAAAATTCAACTGCTATAACTAATTCTCCTTCTTTCACAAAATCCTCCATTAAATGGTATAGGAAGGCTTATTTGCACGTATTCCCCAAACCAAATGATTTGTTTAGATACCACAGGTTTATTTCTGCAGAGAAATAGGAATTTCCTGTTGATTTAAAAAAAAAAAAATAAATCAATGTTTTGGCATCCCTCAACATCAATAAGTAAATTCTCAAAAACATACCTGAGCTCCTCAGAGAATGTAAATTTCATAAATTTTGTTTTCATTGTGTACTAGTTAGATGCACCTCATTCAGAAATGTTATATGAACCGTGTTCCTATCTTTGAAACTTGTAATTAAATCCAAATGTCAATCTGATTTATTTTTAAAATTTCTCTCAAACCACTTATTAGGTAAGAATACAGTTCGACAAAATACAGCAAGAAAAAATAGATCCTCAAAAGTAGAGTGCAGGCACACAGTTCTTCACGAAAGCACCTGATTCAATAACCTTCAACTCTGAGTTAAAACAATCAAAATAATTTACGAATATGAAAATGACATAATCTGTATCTTTTCTTTTTATAGGTTCTCCAAAGAGAGTCCTGAACTACTACTTTGACTTTCCAAAACGTTTGTACTCATAAGAGTACAGCAATTAAAAAAAAAACAACTTTCATTTTACGTCAGCAGTATTCACAATGCTTGGAAAAAAATGGCTCTGACAGTATTGCCATTTTATGTATACACTCCATTAATTTCTGCACTGTCTTTGCTCTACCAACTAACTTTAACATTTAAAGGTAGGATAAAGTAAACCATTCTCGCACCCCTTTAAATATCTAGCTAACCTTTAACTTTTATTAAAATCAGGTTTTCAAGAGCCTTGTCTTCAGTTTGTAGAAAGTAAACATACTCTTTACAATGGAGCATTTAGGTCTTGGCCGCTCAGAGGTCTGTAAGCATGCGTGCCCAGAGCCAAGCAGCAGGAGTTTGCACTGCAGAACCTAAGCCTTGGCAGGCGGGCCTTTCCACAAGGGAGATTTTTGTTCCTAAGAAAATGAAAAGCCAGTCCCTGGTCTCTTCTCAAATCCCATAAACCAGCCTGTGTCTGCAAGCTACTTAGACTGACAATTGTACAAAGGGCTAGAGTGAGAAAAGACAGCAGGCACGGAGATCATTTGTGGCACTGGATAAGGTGGCACATGTCAACAGGGTGGGAAGCCTAGTTTGAATATGCTGAACATAAATGGTAGATGTTGCTATTTTATTTGCCACATGCTCATATTAGTAAAGTCATGTCACATCCTTCAACTAAGCCTGTGAACAGTGATAGTTATTTTAACAAACTACTTTGACACATACTAAAAAGTTTGCACTCACTGTGTAGGGTTTTGAAGCAAATAACAAAACTAAGGATAGTACTATTGGCATGATTTTTTATTATTTTTTTGAGGATTTGTCTAGGTGGGAGCTCTGACAATCTGAGCAATAGCTTAGTTGCTGTGTTTATTTTTTTCCACAAGCTTTTGTACTAGTTAACACTACATGACTACATAGCAAGCCTTTGCTTAATTAACAAAAGGTAGCTTGGTTAATCCAACGTCTTATATTAGAGAAACAATTTAAGAGAGACTGTTTGCCCAAAGGCGTCTGCTACTGTAAACTGAATATAGGGCTATATGAAATACATTGTGCTGTCACTGTTGGACGTCAGCAGACATTCTCAAGATTTACATTAGCATTATCTTTATAAAGAACCTGTACAAGAATTTTCTTTTGCTTAGCCTAACAATCCCTATCACTTAATAAATGACTTCTTAGGAAAACACGTAACTATTGATCAATTCCACACTTTCTTGCCCCTTGGTATAAGTGGTTCTAATAATCATTCGGCCAACAGCCACTCACAAACTTTCTTAACACGTTTCTCGAAGAAGACCTACAGCAGTGATAAGTTTTTTAATCCCTGTGCACACATCTAAACTCAAGAAGAGACCTGAAATAGAGAAAATAAGGTTCCTTAACTGGAGGGGAAAAAAATGAAAATGAACTACTACAAAAAAACCTCAAGGAAATACTAAAGCACAGCTCCTCATCTGCTGGCCTGCTTGTATTTCCATTCCTATGAACACACACACACCCCTAAAACAAAACCTCCTGGCAGATCAAAGGCAATCTACAGTAACTGGCCTTGTTTTGCAATTAAAATTGCATTCAAGGTCCTTTATCAATATTCACAGAATCACAGAATCACAGAATTGTAGGGGTTGGAAGGGACCTCCAGAGATCATCGAGTCCAACCCCCCTGCCAAAGCAGGTTCCCTACACCAGGTCGCACAGGTAGGCATCCAGGCAGGTCTTGAACATCTCCAGAGAAGGAGACTCCACCACCTCCCTGGGCAGCCTGTTCCAGTGCTCCGTCACCCTCACTGTAAAGAAGTTCTTGCGCATGTTTGTGCGGAACTTCCTATGCTGCAGTTTCCAGCCGTTTCCCCTTGTCCTGTCTCCACTCACCACTGAGAACAGCCTAGCCTCGCCATTCTGCCCCCCACACCTTAGATATTTATAGACCTGGATCAGGTCCCCTCTCAGTCTTCTCTTCCCAAGGCTGAACAGACCCAGTTCACTCAGCCTTTCCTCATAGGAGAGATGCTCCAGGCCCTTCACCATCTTCGTGGCCCTCCGCTGGACTCTTTCCAAGAGATCCTTGTTTTTTTTGTACTGGGGAGCCCAGAACTGGACGCAGTACTCCAGATGAGGCCTCACCAGGGCAGAATAGAGGGGGAGGATCACCTCCCTCGACCTGCTGGACACGCTCTTTTTAATGCGCCCCAGTAAGCCATTGGCCTTTTTGGCTACAAGGGCACACTGCTGGCTCATACCTATTGTCTATTACCATATCTATTGTCTTTGGGCTTCTTAAAACATGCAGCAGGTTTTAATCACAGACTACTCACCAATATGCTGCTCATCATGGATATAAGCAGCCACTCCACATCTCTAAAGGCACAGAGGAATTTACACAGAAAAATATGGAAAGATCCAATTAGCTCTTGTTCCTAACAGAGAAGAGATGAGACTTAGTTTTCTGGTATCACAAGAAAATTTTAGAAGATGCTAAAAACCAGTAAATTCACCAAAGTATGTTGCATGCCTTGGGAGCATGAATTATTAGCATCTGCTGGAGACTGCACGAACATATTGTACACAGACTGCACAAACTGTGCACCAGGTAATTCCATGATAACTCCTCTATTACATTAAGTGACTGTGGTTGCAGGGGCAACTTCAGTACAGTGAAAGCAAAAGCTCCTAGTTACTTAACAGACTCAGCTTTCTAATGGGAAACCGAAGAATTTCTTACAGCTCAGAAGAGAAAGTAACTAAAGCATCCTCACAAACACAACCAAACAACAGGCGATGGTAACAGACCCCTAAATGGCAACAGCTCATAGATACTGGTGCTGACGTGCAAAGTCAGAATGGTTTCCTGAAGTCTAAATGATTTTGAAGTTACTACAGAAGCAAAAAATTGCAGCTCTGTGGTTTATGATATGAAATCCATTCATGTATTTGTTCACAGACATAGATTAATGCCCTCACAAAAATTCAGATTAATTTCTAATATGTGATAAAATCTTAGTAAAAGTCTACCTGTTGACAGCTCCCTGACCCTCCTAGCAGTACAGCATCCACAAGTGCGTCTCTCCCATTTCCATGGCGCACAGGCTATTGCTGTTTTTGAGATGTTAATAGACCTCTACTGATAGTACTTAGGTCTAATGCAGAAGCTAACCTTAAGCTTCGTACAAGACAATTTTAATTTATTTAGCAGATGTCTGTCTGCGTATCTCTCTATATTATCTGCGGATAACAACTTTTAGCAGTCCAACAAAGTCAAACCTAAGTAAAAGCAAGCTAAGTTTTGACTCTTTAATATATATGATATATTTAATCTGCATAATCGCAATCAAATGATGCCCATCTAAAGGCTGTAAAGCAGTACTGGTTTCACCAAAAGCAAATATATGAGCAAGAGTGAGGTATCATAACCAATAAACACATGACAGAACATCACAACCTACCAGCCTGGGAAGAAAAAGATAATATTGTTTTCTATAGTGAAATGTTTTGTTTTTAATGCTTTAAAGGGTGTTCCAACACAGCTGACAGATTTCAAGACTGCCTTAAGCTTTCTCCTCTGAAGACGCTGTGGAGAGATGCAGTAATAAGTGTATGTTTGCTGTTCTGGAAGTGCTGTTTATTGAATCTCTGCTGTTCTGATCTTACTTTGAGCTTCCCATATATTTGCCGTATTTCCCGCTCTCAATTTTCTCTCCTTCGGACTGTGACCTCGTAACAGTGGGCACAGTCTTCTTGCAAATAAGTATTTACAGTGGCCACTGAAATCTGTGTACACACACACACACACACACACACACAAAAAAAAAAAAAAAAAAAAAAAAGGAAGAGAGAAAAGAAGAAAGAAAGGGAAAGGGAAAGAAAAGAGGAGAGAGAAATTAAGATAGAAATGAAAATGAGAAACGGAGAAACAAAATGAGAGAAAAAAGAAAGAAAAAAGAAATGAGAAATGTTATTTTAGCACATACAGTGCTGGAAGTTTGATTTGATACAAATAATCCCAACAACTAGAAGCTCAAAAATATACATGTGACTGGGGACTCACAAGTCTTTGCCAAGTGCTGCAAATGCTTTTTAGTGAGTATTACCTGCTAATGTTGGTTTCACTCTTGGAGAAAGACAAAGCACCAAGCTAGCTGTACATTTTAAGGGAAACTGGGGAAAGGAAGCACACTGAACATGCTTCTTAATAATCAGTGTATTAGAAGTGGCTTCTCAGAGCTCAACGTATATATATGTTAATGGGTCCTTGACTGAATGAAAAATTTTCCTTTATCCATGACCAACTAAACAGAAATCGAAATAGAGCCTTTGAGAAATATTCACTGAAGATTGCTCACTTTTTAGGGAAGATGGGACCAGACACAGGAGTCATATTTATTTAAGCCACAAATACTCTGCTCCTATATTGAGTTCATTGTGATTTTCTACATCCCCTGTGATCTAAAGATCACTTATTTTTCTCACCTACTGCCTTGCTCAGAATCTGCTTGAACCGAGCTGGCCTATAAATGCCATGCTTGCAAATCTAGCATCTAGCTGGCACTAGGGAGGTGATTGGCTCTATTTATAGCTGCCCTGGGCAGAACAGGCTGGTGGACATCCTGCTTCTCTGACAGTCCCTGAGATGACCTTCATGGGAATACACCTTCTACTTTTCAATAAGCTGTGACAAGGTCTTAAGTTTTGTTAGTTTGCTCCCCTTACCCCATCCCTTCTCTTTAGTACATTGGGATTATTTAAATGTATTAAAGAAAAAAAGGCATTAAAAGCTGCTACATCTTCTCAATGGAAATCTGGACAGGTTTCAGGCAAAAAAAGGAAGATGCATGCTAGAGACAGAAAGTACTATGAAACACTGAAACCTAAAAAGTTCTCTTGGATACTATAAGGTGTTACTATATATATATATATATATTTGTAAACATTTTTTTGTTATCATTAATTACTGCCCATCTGAATTAAAAGAGAAATGTTTTTTCCTCCTCAAATACTAGTGTACAAAACAGCTTAAATAACCTAAAGAGAAACTCCAAATGAGCTGGAACCCAAAAGCTGCTGAGTGCTGATGCTGACAGGGAGCAATAGGGTACAAAAGATTTTTTATTCCTATCAAAACTATTGCACAGATCTTGAATAAATACTGACCAACAACTCACAACATGAGATGGAGTGGAGAGATAGATGCACATGTGTGATCATGACACTTACCCCCTTGCCAAATGTAACTCTACTTGTTCAAATTTGCTACCTTAAATGCCTCCATTAAACAGCAAAGTGTATGAATTGCATCCACAGTGACACCTGGGGCACTGAGGAATACTGGCATGGTAATTTGGACAAGAATTCATCAATTAGCATATTTCTAATGTGATCACTGTCAGGTCTGAAATCTTTTTGTACACCTTGTAGTCTGTTGCTGAGATGGTGAAAATACCAATGGCAATCAAAACGATTGGGCACTTCAATACTGCAAAACCACAGAACTGCACAGAAACCAGAGAATTGCTAGTTGAAGATGGAATGAGATTTTTCTAGAACATACTGTAGGAATATGTCAAACTTAGAGAATTCCCTTATGAGGAAAGGCTGAGTAACCTCCATCTGTTCAATGTGGGGAGAAGAAAGCTGAGGGGAGTTCTGATAAATATTTATAAATACCTAATGGAGGTGCAGGCAAATGGGTGTAGTCAGGCTTTTCTCAGTGGCGTGTGGTTATAGGACAATGGCCTAGAACTTGAACATAGGAAGTTCCAGACAAACATGCAGAAGAACTTATTTATGGTAAGGCTGACAGAGCACTGGAGCAGGCTGCCTAGAGAATCTCCTTCTCTGGAGATATTCAAGACCCCTCTGGATGCCTTTTTGCATAAGCCATTGTAGGGAACTCAATTATCTCTCAAGGTCCCTTCACCCCCCTAAATTTTATGATTCCGTGATTTGCTTGTAAATACACATTTTCTTTACAGTACCTTCAATAAATTTTTGAATTTTACCTCAATGAGTTAATTCTGCAGTGATGGTTGAATAAGCAACTTCTGCTTGCCAAGACACCCTTGTAAAAGCAGCTGTTGAAATCAAGTGGCTCTTTCCTGCCTATTTTTAAGATTTAAATAAACAATGTTTTTATCAACAAAGCAGCCTCATTTGTGAATTCTAGTCTGAGCAGCCACAGTCTGAAGATAAAAAAGATGAGTTTCAGTGTAAAGAGTAACACGCAGTGAAGCAGGGAGCGTGGTTCTCCACTCTATGTTAACTCTAAGTTACACACTATTTACAGAGGCGGCATAGGCTAATCATAAAACCTTGTTAAACATTGGCTAATAATTATACCTTGTACTTATTAAGTGCTTTTCTCTTGATCATCTCAGAGCCTTCTACAAACACAAATTCATTTTTACAGCATTGTAGGAGTAGCTAAACAATAGCTGAAGACACCAGATCCCTGCAGTGGAAATGGACCCTCTGTTCTATAGATCAGGAAGATATTCAACATCTTTCAGAAGTAAGGGAGGATTCAATAACACTGCTGTGAACTGTATGAACCTGATGTTCTCAGCTCTCATGGAGTTTTTACGTTAAAAGTAGAGTAAAAATGAAGCTATATTTTCTTCGCTCTCTGTTCATAATAAAATAAAATTAAAATAAAAAATAAAATATAAAACATAAAACACCCCATGTTTCTCATAGTTACAGGTCCAGTGCTTCAGCCAGTGACACAAAAGCATCCCACTAAACAAACCACAGACCAGAAAAAGTTTGAAGCATAAACATTAGGAAGGCCAGTCAGCTGTCTTAATCTGATAAACCACTTTTGGAAACAACACAGTTGTTACTTGTTTGTGGGCAGTTTTTAACATCTTTTTGTTACATTTTAACGTGCAGACTTTCAGTTTTATGACAGGAAATGCACTGAATTATTTTTCATCTTTTTTTTTTTTTTTTTTTTTTTTTTTTTTTTTTTTTTTTTAATAGTGATGATGCCGTGACTGCAGAAAAACAACAAAACTCTTGTCTTCATTGGAATCAATGAAGAAACACAATTCATAAAGTACACATCAGCTATTACATGAATAGCAACATGAAAGTTCTCCAAGCGATTTGTATGGCTAGCAGATGGTACAGGCTCAACTTCATTAAAAAGCAGCAATGTGGGAGACCAGACTCTAGGTTAAAATTTTCACTTGACAATCTCTCTAAAAACAGTATATGGAAACAGTCATCTTCTCCAGATACTCATGTGTGTAGTAATATAGGCACTAACTGTGGCTAACTGAAACATTATCAGTATGAAAAGATACATTTAATTTTAATATGAAAAAAAGGAATTAAAGAGGCATGGGAACCGAGTATCAAACACTATGGAAAACACCTATTCTTCAGCAATCAGATGGGAAGTTTCCAGGACTTTCCTTTTCCAAACCACTTTCCTTTAGCAAACTACATGTACTATTCCTTTAATTCTCTTTCTCTTCTTCCCTGCAGGGCTCACTTCAGTGCTTCTCGAGTCTTCTCATTGTTTTCCTAATCAAATAATCTCCTTCCACTTTTATTGAGCAACATCTACTTTAAATTTAATCTATTTAAATAAACCAAACAAAAACCTGCTGTGTCTATGCAATACTTATTTTGTTTGTTTGCTATAATCCACTGCTCATAGCACACTTGAAACTGAAATCTTCAGCCATTGACTATTTTATTCTGCTTATAGAGCCTCTTCAAAAAAGATCATACTCTTGGCACCAAGATCTTATCAAAACAAGGATGAGCAACAGGATTAATTTACTGTAACAATGGTTCATCCATGAGGGAAGGTCTAGAGACACAGATGGAAACAAAAACAAAACAAAGAAACACAATCATTCACAACAATTAATATAAAGTATATTTTAAAAACCCTAAACCCTTAAAAAATTTTTAAGCTAACAATTAACTAAAACAGTTATTAAAGTAAGTTCCTTTCTCAGAAACTTCTAATCTAAACGATTATAAATTATTCCTGTTTTGGGCTGAAGTTCCAAGAAGTTTGAATCAGTTTTACATCTTCCAGCAGCTAATGAAGACTGGATATGCGTAGACAAAACATTCTGCTGTTATCTCAGTAGACAGAAAAAACAAACAGAATATTTTATAGCCTAAAATAATTTCTCCACAGAACATTTTTGATACCACGTGACTGTGCTAGAAAAATATATCAAGTTATTTTATCGTTTTGGTTTGAAATATTCAGAGGGCTCTTCTTCCATTTCTCTAAATACCGAAGTCACTTTTTGGTCATACAAGAAACTGGGTGCACATACAGTTAAACACTGTTTAACTGTTGAATACAGTGTTTTAGAAAAGGCAGTTAATGGATAAGAACATATGCTCTTTGATTGCCAATCACTTAACCAAAAGTGAGCAGTGGGTACAAAGAACGGGTCTGACCATGAAGTTAGGATGAGGGCTTTCTACTTCAGCCATGGATTCTTTCCAGATAAAATAGTAAGTTTGCACTGTGGGAGAAATGCCTGCTAGATAAATAAAAAATAAATAAAAATAAATAAATAAAAATCTGTTGTCTTTAAAAATCAGATTTTTTTTTTCTGCAGACTTTCCTAATTTCATTTACATTTTAAAAGATATTTCTTCTATCTCCAGCAGTATCTGTTCTCCATATGTGAAAAACATATTCTCTTTCGAGTTTACATATACCTCACAACTGATGGAAGAGAACCTCTCCTCTTCAACTTAAGTCTTTGCTGAAATAATGAAGAGCCTTTAGTAAGTTTGATAAGGAACAAGGATCAACGAGGCAGTTTTCCTTGTTTTCACAGGAAGTTTACATAAAACAGGGAAATTAACACAGATTTACAAGTCTTAACTACAAATCATCAGACAGCCTTTCCCTTAGTTGCTGATCACAGGACACCCACCCTTTACTTTTCCCATCTAAGCAAAGAACAGGCAGGTAAGTCCTGCTGAATGGTCTCCAAATGGGGAGAAAAAAAACAAATGTTCATGCTAGCTGCAGGAGCCACCTCCTATTATACTTTCTCCTTGGGTTGCTTCATGGCAGCATCTTGCTTCCTGAAGTCCAAGATCTCACTCACTCACTGCTTTTCCCACGAGACCCATACTATGTGCCTGTCACTTTGTTTCTGCAACCTCTGTTCCTACCTCCATAGCTCCAATTCTGCTCTACTTTGTCTTTTCTCAAAATGTAAAAGGACTTGCGTAGTCACTCTGCTCAGATATCTAGAAAACTTAAGTATTAGACCAACAATGTCTATGGTACAAATATCAGAGCTACTATTCTAATATATGGATGTCATTTAGAACCTTTCCACCAAGTACATTGAATCAGCACCTACAGAACTAGGTCTGCAGCTACTTTGTCTCAGCTTTGGTTCAAGCCAAAGTCTTTATACAGTTTACATCTACAGAAGACTTGATAGCTCTAGACAACATTTTAAGCTAAAGAGGCTTCCAGAATTGTTGCCCTCAGTATTTCAAACTGTACGACACAAACAAGAGAATCAAAATAGCCTGTGAATTTAATCATTTCATAATGTTTATATTCCACTGCAAATACAATTCAGTTGTCTTGCTGATTTCAACTATCTTTTGCTGTCACAAGTGCTTTCAGATTCTTTAATTTAGTCAGCTCTACCAGCTAGCTAATAAAATGATTCTCAGTGAAATAAAAGATTTCTGGTAAATTTCTAGAAGGCAAAACCATGAGGTTTGGGATACCAGTGCACTACTCAAGTTCAGCCACAGTTTATCAGGGCACAGGAGGCATTTCACAAACTGTCTATTGCTATACTGCTGGCTTTGCAGTTTTACAATAGACTAAGTACTCTATGGCTGTGTGCTAAATGAGAAGTGCAACATAACACTTCCTGAGGAGGGTTACAATACCTCGTTCGAGAACAGAACTATCATTTTTTCCATCTCAAGTGACTGCTGAGTAACACTCCTTCATGTCACTCAGCACACATGCAGCAGTGGCACTGTAAAGTGCATTGAATAATGGGGAGAAGTATATCCAATAACAACATCCATTATTGCTTCTGTACATAAGCAAATCAGCTTTCCTCAGCACCATCTGCTGGACATCAGCAGATGCTGGAGGCCATCAGTAAGAAGACCCACTTTTCTGTAAGTTTTTTTAATCATCCTCTAAAATGAAAGAGGTTATTTTTCCCCAAGCAAAATCTCTACGGAAAGATAAAGTTCTTATTAAATGTCAGTTGGAGGGGTTTGTTGGTGGTAGTTTTTGTTTGTTCAAATGCATAGCACTTTAACAATATCTAACTAACAACTTTTCAATTCCCAACACTTGTCTACATCTTTTTCTCAGAGGAGTTAAATATACACTGAATTCACTCCCCTTGTAGATGAGGGTACTCTCCTGGCATAGTAGATCTTTGCTACACACGTTCTTATCCCAGACTGTTTCTAGAAAGAGTTAGCTGAAAATACACACACAAAAAAGGGAAAAGACAAGAAGGTGTTCCAGACAGAGTCCTTACACAGTGCCATGTTCCACATTTTGAAAGAAGTCAAAGAAACTATTAAATAGAGCCTACAACCAGAAAGCAGCAATGTGTTCATCTAATCTGACTCTGATCTGTAAGTTCTTTACAGAGAGAGTGGTGAGGTGCTGGAAGAGGCTGCCCAGAGAGGTTGTGGACGCCCCATCCCTGGAGGTGTTCAAGGCCAGATTGGATGGGGCCCTGGGCAGCCTGGTCTAGTATTAAATGGGGAGGTTGGTGGCCCTGCATGTGGCAGGGGTGTTGGAGACTCATGATCCTTGAGGTCCCTTCCAATCCTGACCATTGTGTGATTCTGTGACTTCCTGAATAACACAGACCAGTTAATTCAGACATTTCAGAACTGACAGTGCTCAAGAATTGTTTGCAACAAGGATTTTCTTCCCAAAATTATGTGGAGACAAAAGGGCAAACATTTAAAAAAAAAAAATTATGCTAGAACTTACTATGTGGTACCTGGAGTTGCTTGAGTAGCGCACAGCAGTATGCATTCTCTTTTTGTACAGAAGCTCTGCGATGCAGTACGCCAAAAGCAGTTTGGTTGAGGGGTTGCTAATGACTGGGTTTACTTTTGTCGGAAACTGTTGAGTCATAAAAGAGTAAAACTTTTCATGAAACAGTACCAGGCATAAAGCAAATTTCATGAGGAAAAGTGTAATTTCCAGTTAAAACCATAGAGACAGAATAACAGACATAGAGAAGCAAAGTAACAGAAAAATTCAGTACTTAGGGCACTAATAGAATCACCAAGGTTGAAATAGACCTCCATGGTCATCCAGTTCAGCCATCCACCTACCATCAATATTTTCCCACTAAACCATGTTCCTTCATACTACTTCCATAACACAAGGGAGTTTCACGTTTCCCTTGCCCTTGTCCCTTATCAGTACTTACACTGGCATTAAGGTGACTTCCATATCAGTTTCCTGGCCCTATTGCTGGGTACTCTGGGGCTGTTCTCTTTTGTGCAGCACTTCCATCCTTGGAAGCAGCTAAAACCCACTGGGCCTTGATGTGAAATGGTCCCACAGTCCTGTTGTCACAGAATGTCCATTTACTGCGGACACTGGATTCGATGAGATATTAAACCACCTTCTCCAGAGAATGTTTCTTTAAATAAAATGAAATTACTTCAAAAAGTTTATAGAAAAAAATATGCCAGAGAAGCCAATAATACAGTGGACCTTGACACTCATCCTGAAGGAAGATTCAGATTCAAGTCTTTATTCTTGATATCTTGATTTTCCTCTTCCCTCCTTTCTCTTTACGGCCACTTTTTAAGAACCATAAAGGTAACGGGCTTGGTTTTATCCCAGTATGGAACATTTTCCCCTCTTCCCCTTCAATAAAGAAGTATATTGTTTTTATGCCAAGTCCTACTTTCAGCAGTTTTGTTTGAATAGAGCAATACTGCACTTGCTCCACTTGCTCCAAGTCCCTGAGGTAAAAGGCACAGGAAAATCTCTTAACCAATATTTTAATATTGTACTCAAATATCTGAGTGCAGGAAATTTTACACTTAGAATTTCAGTTGCAAAATGAAGGCTCAGGTTTGAATCTTGCACTCTAAGTCCATTCCCTCTAAGTCCAGGTCTGTGCTGGATTCGATTAGCACATTCATTCTCAGTGATTTTTACAAGTACGGAAAATAGTGTCTTCAAACAATTTCTGTTGGGTTTAGCAAGACAGGCAACATTACAATTATGATTTCAACAGCAAATAAATAAATAATCAATGTCTCACCTATCCTCATCTATCATTTATGTTTTGAATAAAGCAAATTGAATTATTTGGAGCTGGGATTTCAGGTAACCACCTCTATCTTGGAAGTCTTGTGCATTTAAGCAAAAGGCATTTGTTTTTCCCTGGGTGCTTATCTTGTTCCAAATGATGGATTTGAAAAAAAAAAAAAAAAAAAAAAGCAGCTGCAATGCCTGCTAGAAAGGTTTTGTGCCTTTAACTGATTCTTAGCTTCCGCAGGTTTAATTATGATTAACTATGTGATTTATGCCTTCTTAAAGTGCATAACTCTCTCCTGACAGTTTCACGATCAGCTGCAGGGTCAAGGAGGAACCTCATCTGCTGGCTTATTGCAAGTAAGATAAGCTATGAATGGTCTAAAGTTCTCCTTTTATATAGTGGGAGCCAACTTCTGGTAGGCAGTAATAAAGGGGAGAAAAGAAAAACTATACAGCAGCTGAAAAAAACCTATGATTTTATTTTGTCACCAGTGCAAATAGAAACAGATTCTTGAAACATAATTATTTGGAAAGCAAGTGTGAAAAATCCTTCACACACCATTGTACAGAACACTGTGTTAGATGGAGCACATTAATATTAACTGACCAGGTGAGGCACAAACAATATTTCCTCTTCTGAAAACATTATACAACATATTTTAGAAAAGATTTTATTTTAACAAGGATAATTATCTTTAATGTTTCATATAAATTCTGGAAACTCAGTTTGTGGTAATTCTGGCCCAAATTTCTTGCTGCAGAAGTATTCGTAAGTGAAGTGGCTAGAACTATAGAAATAGCCTCAATTACAAGAATTATTTTGGCTAAATTGATTAATTAATTTGTAAATTCATGTTTCTTGATATACTTAAGCAGTAGAAGTTGTAAAATGACATAAAAATTGTGACTATTTGCTTCCAGATTGTGGAAGAACTAAAGAGAGCCATATAAGCTTATACCACACTAATGCTAAGAAATGGTAGCATTTACCCTTCTATAGAGTGCAGTCATTCATGTGTAAATTTCTTCATAAAATTCAAAATGTGCTTGGATAAAAGAAAAAAGAGATTTTTGAATTATTCTTCCCACTAGTCTGGACCATAATCTTTCAAAAGGAGCATGTTATAGTGTATTATTATATTCACTGATAGTATAATAACTTGAATTCCTACAGTATTCAGTTTGCTGAGGCATCCATAAGTGTTTCTAAACATATGTAGACAGCAGATTTATCTTTTTCACTCCCATTTATGACAAAAAGGAGGAAGAACAATACTAAAAGATCATAACCACATGGAAATAAATGCCATCTCAGGACTATAGTCTGGCACTGGATACTACAGGTGCTAGCAGTGCATTCCTACGTTGTGCAAGCACTGACCCACATTTTAAATCTAGCTCTGTTATTTTGAGTGAATGATGCCCAAAAATCTAAGTTAGAGAGTATTTGGATTTCCTATGGGCATAGTCCTGAAATGAATGGTATGGTAAAATGGTAACCTTGTTTGCTTTCACTGCTGCACTAGAAATGGGCAAAAAACTTATTTCTGCTGCCCTAGAACTAAGAGTGATTAATGAAGGCTGGAAATTAGGCAGTATCTTTCATTGGGAGTATTTTAAATAGAAGTAAACAGTACGGAAAATAAATGTCTTATCAACATTCACCTATGTAATTTAAGATTACATTAACGTAACTGCTAATTGCACATTGCTTTGAGGATTTTGCTATGTGAGTTCAACAGGTTCGGGTTTTTTTGTTTGTTTTTAAGATTGCATCTTCTTAAAAGATTATCACTTCTGGAAGGAATAAGATAAAGAACAAGCAGCTCTTCAGTTTGGTCACAAACATAGTGCCTTGAACAAGAATTTGAGTAGGAAATTAAAGGAAGGATGAAATAAACAAAAATCAACACCACCCAATACCAAAAAACACCATGGAGTATTATCCATGGAATAGAAGCGTACATCGGATACTCTGTATTAAAAGAGCATATTCAAAATACGTTCAATAAACTAGTCTTAGCCAAAGAGCTTATGAAGCATCTGAAGACAATAGAAAGCCTACTGAAGTGATTATAGCAGCCTCATTGTTAAGGACACTTATTCATATAAGGTTCAGATATTTCACTATGCACAAATTAGTAGATGGAAAAAAACGTGTTTCAGTACCATAAGATGAACTATTAAAGTAGATACCAATCATAACATGCATACAGGGAAAGCAAAGACATTGAAAGCAAAAACTGAATATCCATAAGAAATACTATACTTCTTTGGTTCATCTTAACTGAGTAATTGGATGCCATAATCACACAGAATCACAAGGGTAGGGAGAGACCTCAAGAGATCAAGTCCAACTTCCCCACTAAAGCAGGTTGCCTACAATAGGTTGCATGTGTAGGTTTTCAGACAGGTCTTGAATATTTCCATAGAAGAAGACTCCACAGTCTCTTTGGACAACCTGTTTCAGAGCTCCATCATCCTTACTGTAAAGCAGTTCTTCCACACGTTAGTACAGAACATCTCTACATACAAGTTTTAGGCATATGCCCAGGAAGAGACCATTCAACTAGTGCAAATATTAATCCAAGATCACAAGACGAAATATGTTTCCCAATGAACAACAAATTTAATAATAATAATTAAAAATAAAAAGACCAAAAAACAACCCACAATCCACAGCAGTTATAAAGAGGGGGTGAGGAAGAAAAGTTTATACAGCACTACTACTACTAAGTATCCTTCCATCTGACAGCTTCAGCTCAACTTATTTCCTGAACCTGATGTGATTTAAGTGTTCTGAATACATATGCAGGCTCCCCTTGGCGCACAAATTTCCCAGAGCCACATCCTTTCCGAAGAAATTCCACAAGTCTGCTCTCAATTTTCTGAGAAAAAAATAAAATAAAATAAAATCATCCCATATTCTTCTGAGCTTGTCTCCAACTAGGTCCACTCAATTGAAAAAGATGGTAAACTACCCAAGACCTCATTTAATACCAACACTGACATCATGGCTATCCCCTCCAAAACACTTTCAAGGTGGAGAAGTCTAAATTACTTAGGCAGTAGGGATGATAATTGCATAGCATCTGTATGAGAATGCTTTTTTTTTTTTTTTAAACCCACTCTAGTTCTATGATGCGGTGGCTCAGTAAAAATAGCTCTGTTTTGACAAGCTATGAATTTTGTATCCCTGATATGCCATTGCTGCCCAAAGGAAGCTTCATCAATAAAGGAAGTACTCAAATAGAATAGAAAATGTTCAAGTGGACAGACTTAACAAGCCAAAATGAAAATGAAAAAAAAAGTCATCCAGCATCCTTCCTTCTTATTTCTGATTTATAAATTTACTCCAGATCTCTGGAGGTATTTTTCTATAGATTACTTTGAAGGAATTGTTTATCAGAGATATTTCACTAAATACTTACAGATTAACAACATTCTGGTTGACCTACATTAACTTACATATCCTTAAACAAGAAGCACAGAACAATGTTTCTTGTGATTGCTGATACTTGTGGGATCTGTTTGAATCTATTGGGCTAAATGATTTAATATATATTGAACAACCCTTATTTTAAAGACTGATGAAATAACAGGACAAAGCCCTCCTATTAGTTCCTGGCACACATTAAACAGAAATGCACACCTCACAATGAGTAACACACATGTATTTATGGGAACAGCAATACACAGTATTCCAGGAACGTATGCCACAGAGTCACATTAATAAACACTATTATGTCAACTCAGCTTGAAGTTTCACAGAAGCTCTACAGCTACAGAACTACCAAAATACCTGCCTATTGTCTTTGTGCAAAGAACAAACTAATACCAGTCACTGTCACTCTGCAAACACAAACCATACTCTACTACGGTTTGGCTAGTGAAGGAGTCCAGGATCAATATGGTATCACTCTTGTGGTTTCCCAACAATAATTCTCGTTTATATATAAAAAAAAAAAATAATAATAATTAAAAAAAACACACCCCAAAACCAGCAGATTAAATCAAAAGGAATTGAAGCCAAGCCCTTTCATATAGAACTGAAAGAAACATCAAAAAAATAGCTGTCAGTAGTATATAAAAAAAATCTACCAAGACTTCAGAGAAAAACAGTACGACCAGCAAACACACAAGTTACTACAGCCCCACTTAAAGTTCAGTCTAGCCTGTAGGGCAGGAGTTGGGGAGAAAGGATTATACACAGAAAAGTGTTTAAAGATAAAGTCAGTGGAAACAGAAGGCTAAATTACTCTCCTTATTTAGAGGAAGACTATGATGGACCTAAGAATGAAAGCTAACATTATTTTTCATTATTACTTTTGTTTCAACATGATTCATCCCTCCTGCTCCATTATACTTTAACAGTTGTATCAGAATCTGCTATCTGATAGGACCTATAGAAATAGTTTGTTATAAAGACATGTTGAGATCTTGCATATTTTCATAGCTACCAACAAGTTTCACTGTATTCCTTCAGCATACAAATATCAGAAAATTACGTATTAAAATTTTAAGGAATTCCTCTTACCGTGTTTAATAAGATATATAACCACACTCTACACCAAAACTCTTATTATAAATGAGACAGTAATATCTACATTGGTAAAGTCTAGTGAACAGTATTTACCATTACATACAACATTACCAAACTAACTGGTTCAGCTAAAAGCTTCCAGGTTTTTGCCTTTTTTTTCCCCCCAGATTGATTTTTGTTGTTGCTGTAGCTAAATGAAAATGTAAGATTTCATCCAATACACTTCAATTAAAAAAAAAAAAAAAAAGAGATTACCTACCCTTTTTAGAAGCTTACCTTTTTCCAAGAAAAAAAATATTCTTATGCTTGAAGACAATAGCTCTTTACATAGCTCTTTCATTCATTCACCAAAAGTTTGCAATCCACACAAGCCTTTAAGTTTTTTTACAAAGCAGCTTCCTAAGGACTCCACTAGATGTTTTCCATCTGGGGGCACACCAATGAAATGCTGTTGATAGACTAAGCTTTATTCACCTCACCTGTATGCTCTGGATTTTTTGCAAATGCTTTTCTGGTCCTCATTCTGTTGCTGAATTAAGCTTGGTTTAAGTAGAGAGGAAAAAAAAAAAAAAGAGGCAAAAGGCTGAAGTCAAAGTCTGGAACTGAAGAGAGGGGAAAAAAACAAAACAACAACAAAAAAAATAACAACTAGTCAACCAAGCAAAAAAAAAAACCCAAAAAAACTCTCATATGCTGGACATTAGGATGTAAATTTGAAAGCTAATCAGATCAAGAATAGGTCAGTAAAAAGACTGTCCTTGACACATGTATGGCTGGGAACAATACTGGGGAAAGACTGAATGAAGAAAAGTTGGAATTTAATAGATAAATTCCCAACTATAGTTATTCATTTTTAGTAAATATTAATTGAAACTGTAGCAAGTTTGGATCTAGTCCTGCAGAAGGAGCAAGGAAACAGTCTATTTAAAAGAAAATTAGAAAATTGTTCAGGTTAGCAAAAATGATTTTAAAGGATACATATGTAAGTACTTTGCTATTAAGGACTACATAAGCTATAGGACTATATAAGCTACAATTTGAAATGTGAGTATATACTCACTAAAAGTAAATGTAAGCTATAAATTACTCAGTATTAAATGTTGAAAAGAATTTGAAACAGCCTTTCAACGTGGAATAGATAGGATAAAAAAAAAGCAAAACAAGCAAAACGTACTTGAAGCTTTGATAACTGGACATCTCTGCAAGGCACAACATTTTGTAAAAAAAAAAAAAAAAAAAAAAAGGACCTCTGTGAATATGCAGGAATAAAACTAAAAGGGAGCAAAAAAGGGAAAAGGTAGAGGTGGAGTTATTGATTTCAACTAGCATAGCAGTTACATGCTATCGACTCCTGTTTGAAAAAGTATATTTACTTTATGGAGCCAGAGAATGACTATAGGAATCAGTGATGAGCAAGGTGGAAGCTCACAGCCTCTGAAGAATGGACTGTGGCAAGCAGAGATCGAAGATCTTCTAAGGTGGTACTCTGACAAGTTAAAGTTCAGACTTCCATAACAGGCCACGGTGGTTGTAGAGCTAGTGGTCCTCCAGAATTAAAGCATAAAGGCAAAGTAGGAGGAAAACTATGATAATAATTTCACATGATATAATGCAGCTTGCAACATCTTCAAAACTTTTCTGGGAGCTTTTTTAGGAAAAAAAATAAGAAAGTGAAATCTAACTTAGACCCAGGGCAACTCAAATAAAGAGCAAAATAGAAGCAGAGGTTACTGATGCAGACTCGACTGAAACTGCACCTGCCTCTTTTAAAATCCCAGCTGTAGCACTGAATTCAATTACTGTGAAAATAACAACATAAAGTAGTATAAGTATTCATGAAAGTATAAACCTTCCAAATGCCTTAGAAGTCAAGCTTTTCTTTGTTACATTAGTTACAAATTCATTTTTTAATTGCCCAGTGAACAAACACTATTTTCTAGAGAAATTATTAATTTTTGTGGATGTTAAAATTCATTCATAATAGATAGGTTAAATATAGGTTAAACATTCCAGGGCTTTCATGTTATACCTCTAGACTGCATTAGTGACTCTTAGCATGTACCTTTGTGCCATGTGTACATATATATTTGTTTTACAGCTAAGAACTGGGAATGGCTCCAATTTGAAACAAATGATTGTTTTTGTTCCAGAACTACGATAGGAAATATCTTAAACTTAGCAGCTATTGATTTAGATAGCAGCTTTATCTGCTGAAGAGATGAAGGAAACAGGAGTGGTTCCTAAGTGAGTAAATGTGAACTCTGTCCTGAAATTCACAATATATTGAATACCCTTCCATATTTCCATTATCACAAAAAAAAAAAAAAAAAAAATTAGAGCATATCTCAACTCCTTCTGCTTTTAAAGTATTCACATTCAGAGAAGTTCAATTAAATCACAAGCATGCAACACGGCAACATATTTTATCCTAGGTCTTTGTGTTATTTAAAATTTATTAATACTGTTGACTGAAAATGCCACTGGTAATTCACATTGGTCCTGCACAAGGGGAAGAATGACCCCACGCATTAGGGCAGGTTAGGAGCTGACTTGGTGGAAAGGAGCTCAGCAGAGAAGCATCTGGGTGTCCTGGGGGACAAGAGGTTGGCCATGAGCCAGCAGTGTGCCCATATCGCCAAGAAGGCCAATTGCATCCTGGGGTACATTAAAAAACATGTGGCCAGCAGGTTGAGAGAAGTGAACCTCCCCTTCTACTCCGCATAAGTGAGTCATCAGTACATTTGGTGTACTGTGTTCATTTCTGGGCTCTTCAGTTCAATAAAAAAAGAGAACTTCTGGAGAGAGTCCAGCAGAAGGTCACAAAGCTGATTATTAGGGGCCTCACTTATGAGGAAAAGCAGAAAGACCTGGGACTGTTCAGCCTAAAGAGAAGACTGAAAGGGGATCAAGCCTTCTAAGAATCTAAACGGCACAGGTCAAGTGATGGGGTCAGATTCTTTTCAGTGATGCCCAGTGACAGAACAAGGAACAATGGAAACAGAGAGGAACATAGGAAATTCCATGAGCATGAGCAAAAATTTCTTCACTTTGAGGGTTACATTAACACTGGAACAGGCTGCCCAGGTATGTTGTGGAGTCTCCTTCTCATCTCCTTCTCCTTCTCTGGACATACACAAAACCTTACTGGATACTTTCCTGTGCAACCTATTCGAGGAGACCTGTTTGAGGAGGGGGATAGGGAATAGATGATCTCCAGAGGTCCATTCCAAGACATACAATTTTGAAATATTGTGTAGTATTTCTTTATTTATCCATCTATCTATCTACTGAAGATAAGTGCAGTCCCTGCTAGTGCTTGCCGGGGGCTGGCTTCTTGCAGGGCTGCTGTGGGTCCGGGTCACTGCCAGCCCTCCTCTTACGGGGCTGCCGGGCCCTCGCAGGCCAGTGGCCAGGAGCGGAGGGGCTGCTGCCCTGGGCAGAGGGGCCTGATGCTGCCGCCTGCACCGTCTCCTCGTGGGGCTCCTCGAGTTCCCTGGGGATGCGCGCAGCTGGGGTGTGACTGAGATCCCCAGGAACGACAGCCTGTGGCGCGCTGGGCTGCTCCACTCTGTCGGGACGTTCGGTGCTGCCGTTGGGTCCGTTGGGTGCAGGCCTTGATGTAACGGTCCCTGCTGGGGAGGCTGCGGGGCCAGGGGCGGCCATGGCGCTGTCCTCCTGCCCCCTGGCCGCAGGGCCCTCCTCCTGCCCTCCGGACACGTGGAAGCCCTGGAGGCCCCGCTGCCTGTGGGCCTCCTCGCCCCACTGGCTCACGAGGGCGTCCACAAGGCCCCGGATGAGCGTCTCCGCTCGGTCCCCCAGGGCAGGCCGCAGCAGCTGGATCAGGGCCTCGCTGTCCAGCCCGATGTGACACAGGGCGTTCAGGATGAGGCTCTCTGCCACCATTGCCTCCCACCACTGTGCCCCAAAGACGGCTCGCAGCTCCTGGCGCAGCCATGGCAGCACAGGGTCGAGCATCTCCCGGTGCTGCCTGAACAGGGCTGCCCAGACCTCCAGCAGGAGACCGCCCACCATAGGCCTCTCCTCTGCCTCCACAGCCTCCTGCTCCTCTGGCAGCAGCAGAAAGGCTGGAGGGGATGGCGCATCGTGCTGGGGGCTGTCGATGTGGGTGACGCCTGCCTGGAAGCAGGCAGGAACTGGTGGTGCTGGGGGACAGATGATGAAGTCCAGGTCGTCGTCGTCGTCCAGCTCAGCAAGCTTAACGACTGCCATGACTCTCCTGCAGAGCGGGCAGGTCTCTTTCTGCTTGGCCCATCGCAGGATGCAGCCGAGGCAGAACTCGTGACGGCACGGTACTGCGTAGGCAATGTCCTTTCGCACGTCACGGCAGATGGGACATGTCCACGCCTCCTCTGCTGCCATGGTCTTCACGCCGTGGCCTGATGGGGAGTGAAGATGAGTCGCTCTCCCTCACCAGCGCCTCAGCAGTGGAAGATGAGCACTGCAAGAGGGAGAGAGCCACAGTCATTCCCTGTCCCAGAGACAGACAGAAGAAACGTCCTGCTCCCTCAGCAGGAAACCCTCCAGACCCCCCGCCTGTGCTGCCCTGTGCCCCAAGCCCTCACAGGGTCAGACTGCAGCCCCGGCCCCTGCAGTTCCCCCATCCCAGAGCTCGCCCCATGGCCACCCTGGGGGACGTGTCCCCACGCAGCTCACCTGTGCTGCTGCACGTGCACCCCGTGGGGCCCCGGCTGCCTGAGCCAGGCAGGCCAGGGGACTACAGGTGAAGGCTGTACGGATGGGCACTGAGAGCAGCTGCCAGCAGTCCCCAAAGCACAGCCGTACACACAAACCAAATCCTCGCTGCGCCTCCAAGCCGCACACACTCGCTCGGCAGGAGTCCAGGCACGAGAGTGACTGGGCCAGGCCCTGCCAGCGCCCAAAGCTCGGTGGCATCACAGCCTGTTGCTCAGTGACGTCAGTGCCTCGTCCTTGTGCCATCGCAGCACTCCCCCCGGCAGCGCTGCATTCATGTGTCTGCACACGGGGAGCTGCACTGTGCACTTGTATGTCTGCACATGGAGCATCGCTCACATGAGGGAAGGATAAGAGACCCGGGACTCCTCAGCACTGAGGAGCCGGAGGGGGGGGAATCTTATTACTGCTTATAAATACGCAGTGGAAGAGAGTCAAGTGGGTGTGGCCAGCCTCCATTCAGTGGTTCCCAGGGAGAGAACAAGGGGCAATGGGCACAGAACGGAACACGTGAAGTTCCATCTGAACACGAGGGAAAACTTTGTAATGTGTGCATTACAGAAGAATGGAAGAGGCTGTCCAGAGGGGCTGTGGGGAGTGATGTCTCCTTCCCTGCAGATATTCAGAACTTGCCGGGACGTCTTTCAGGGCAACCTACGGTGGGAAACCTGCTTTAGGACGAGGGTGGGATTGAACGTGATGATCTCTGTAGAGGTCCCTTCCAAGCCGAAAAATCCCGAGGCTCTGTGTCATGTGTGGTTTTTTTTTCACTTTATTGTTTTGATGAAAGGGAAGTGCAATCCCTGCTAGTGCTTGCCAGGGGCCGGCTTCTTGCAGGGCTGCTGTGGGTCCGGGTCACTGCCAGCCCTCCTCTTACGGGGCCGCCGGGCCCTCGCAGGCGAGTGGCCAGAAGCGGAGGGGCTGCTGCCCTGGGCAGAGGGGCCTGATGCTGCCGCCTGCGCCGTCTCCTCGTGGGACTCCTCGAGTTCCCTGGGGATGCGCGCAGCTGGGGTGTGACTGAGATCCCCAGGAACGACAGCCTGTGGCGCGCTGGGCTGCTCCACTCTGTCGGGACGTTCGGTGCTGCCGTTGGGTCCGTTGGGTGCAGGCCTTGATGTAACGGTCCCTGCTGGGGAGGCTGCGGGGCCAGGGGCGGCCATGGCGCTGTCCTCCTGCCCCCTGGCCGCAGGGCCCTCCTCCTGCCCTCCGGACACGTGGAAGCCCTGGAGGCCCCGCTGCCTGTGGGCCTCCTCGCCCCACCGGCTCACGAGGGCGTCCACAAGGCCCCGGATGAGCGTCTCCGCTCGGTCCCCCAGGGCAGGCCGCAGCAGCTGGATCAGGGCCTCGCTGTCCAGCCCGATGTGACACAGGGCGTTCAGGATGAGGCTCTCTGCTACCATTGCCTCCCACCACTGTGCCCCAAAGACGGCTCGCAGCTCCTGGCACAGCCATGGTCGAGCATCTCCCTTATGTCTGCACATGAAGCATTGCTCATATGAGGAAAGGATAAGAGACCTGGGACTCTTCAGCACAGAGAAGACAAGGGGGGGGGAATCTTATTAATGCTCATTAATGCTTATAAATACAGTGCTGCCTAATCAGGGCTGCCCAGACCTGCAGCAGGAGACTCCCCACCATAGGCCCTTCCTCTGCCTTCACAGTGTCCTGATTAGGAAGCCATGACCTAGAATGCTTCAAATGGTTCTCCTGTCTATTTTATTAAACAGAAGTATGCTATCGGACTTCCACAGTCCTAAAAAGAGATAAGTATCTTCTTGGGTATTCTCTCTGAAGCAACTCCCTTTGAGCCTTTCTCAGCACAGATTCTGGAACAAGTTGTTTTTTCCTTCTTTGTTTCATTTCTTGGAAGCCTTTCTTAGGAAAATTTCTGTACCAACAATTGTTTTTCTTTTGGTAAAGACAGGATGTCTTGTAAAGCAAATCAAAGTCTATGCTACAGCACCCTAAATATTTTTAAGACATATCAGAAATTAAAAACAAATTGCCATATGATTTGTTGTCAACATGCCTGCCATTTCATGATTATGATTTGGACATCATATTCACATTGAGTATTAAGTCCATATTAAAAAAAATACATAATGATACATTTCTTAATCCCCTGAAATTCTAGAAGGCTGTACTTATCCAATACCAAGACCTGGATCCACATTACTGGGAAGTCTTTAGTGAAAGGATGAACCATCAAGATGGTTCATAGAAGCCTGCCTTCTGAGAACAGTTGTTTTCTGTCTTTGCTGCATACACTTCTTGCATTTACTATTAGGCATGCAAGAGAAACTGTGATAGTTTACATTCTGCATAATCAGGAACCACTTTATGCATGTACAGAAAGCACTTAAACTGTGTAGAGCTTGAAAGCTCTTTATTTCTTCTCCCTACATTTTTAATTACTATTCATTAGTAATTCAGACACATTTATATTCAAGTTTTTTATTTCTGTCAAGTATTTAGATGGGAATAGAGAGTTTCTTGAGCGCTTTTTATTCTTTTTTCTTTTTTTTTTTTTTTTTTTTTTTAAATTCAGATTGTGCCTCATGACCTATCATATTCTTCAGCAGTATTACTGATGCATACAGTGCTGCTCTGAATAGTAGAACATTCAACGGATCTTTATGGATTCTATGAGGAAATTAGCTGGAGGCTCATACACCAAATAGAACTTTTGTATCTGATTACAGCTCACATGGGTTGCCTACTTGTAAAGGAAAAACAATGTTAAGTCCCAAAACAAAGCAAGATTAAGGTTTAGGGAGTTTCAGATTTTGCCTTTGCACAGACAGACTCCTAGAATCAGTCTGAAAGTATGCTGATCTTTGCCTGAGCTCTTCCCTTTCACTTCTGCACAGATTTCTCAGGATGTAAATACCAGATCTGAATTTACCTTGAAGAAACACAAGGAAAGACAACCTGTTAGTGTAGCTACAGAGACCTCCAGTGTAAAAGTTGAATGTACAATCTATAATAATGAGTAACTGTTTAATAAACAGCTTATGAAGGTATCTGCACAGGGAGCCCAGATTGACTCTTACTATTGGCAACTTTACAGTAAAAGGAAACACAGCAATGTTATCTAAAATTCACAAAGAGCATGAACTGATATGGATAATGGCAAATAGACTACATAAATAATCTTAAGAAGATGTTATTAAAAGCCAGTGCTTTTGCACAGCCCATGAAATGTGAGAGACAGTGTTGTTTGCCATTCCCTTTCAATTGGACTATAATGGAAGCTACTTATTTTCTTACTCCTCCCCTCAGCATCAATAGCAGAGGTATCACCGAGGAAAAGCAGCTTACAAATGATGCTGGTAATCACAGGTTAGCCCTCATTGCTAAGAATAACTCAACATCTGAGAGGTGAGGAAAGCTGACAGCCTCTTCCATCCCCATAATCCAACATGAAAGAAAGCATGGCAAGAGAAAATGAGCAACAAGTATTTCTACTCTACACGGCTGAAAGGAACAGTGGCTCCCATTTTGTTCTTTGCTTTTCATAGGTGCTTTACCTTCCCTAGATACTTCAGCAAGCAGTATTCTGATACTGACATCTTACTTGTCCTCACTCTTGTCTTCCTGACATTAGAGGAAATTCTTAGTATCTCCATTTATTTATTTATTTATTTATTTATTTATTTATGAATCTATCTATCTATCTATCTATCTATCTATCTATTTGTCTATTTACTTACTTACTTACTTAATTATTTTCCAGAGAGAAATATACAAACTGTAAGAGTCAGGTTGTTCTTTGGACTAAACTAGGAGAGGGAGAGACAGAGAGAAAGAAAGAGATTTCTGTTCCAAAGACTTTGCATTACTTTATAACATTTTATCCAATAGCTATAGCAAGCTTCAATTCTCTGCCACTGCTTCTAGAAAACAGCGATGTGGGCAGTCAAGCTGTTCCCCAATTTTCTCTCTCTTATATCCTTTATGTGAAACTTGTCTCTATGGGGTTCAGGTCACATTTACATGAGATGCAAAACAGTGGTGTTAATTACCATTTCATAAATAACTTTCTGTACCATTGACCGGGCAAAAGCAGATGTACAAATCCCAAGAAAAGAGAAAATATTTCCAGGAACTAGAAACAGTGCTCAAAGTCTACTGAAGAGTCCTATGTCTGTTCACTGTCATTTATCCTCTAGAGAAGATTTAATAAGCACTATTCTTTTCTAACAGTGACATAAACAAATATAAATACATACACATTAGTAGAGCTGTGTCTGGTATAAGATTCAAATCACATTTAATCTATACTCTTGATGTATAACATAATTTGCCTTATTTTAGACTAGAACATAGCTAACGCATATCAATTATCATATATGATACATGAATCTTAATAGCAAATATTTACATATATGCAGATTACTCTCCCATTCTGTGATCAGCATACAGAAACCATACAAATAACTGCTAGAGATTCCCTACCTCTCTTCTCACCCAGATGTAAATTGCTACAGGAAAAAGCAATGCTACTTCTAATAAAGCCTTGCACAGAAAAAAAAAAAAAAAAAAAAAAAAAAAAGCTAAGAAAAAATGTTTTGTTTTGTTTTAAACAAAATGAAAATGCCCTTCTTTTCATGAATTTTTATTAATAAACTGCTGCTGATGCTGCTGGCACCTTGTTTCTGGTATTGAGATGAGTCCTCTCAGCTTCCAACTGTGCTGGTGTTTTCTCTTGGAAAGGGATACGGTCTACAAGAGTTCCATTAACATAAAGGAGAAACATCTGCTTGGAGCATGGAACAATCTATTGGCTGAGGTTAGCAGTAGGTTAACTGCAGCTGGTCAACTCTGCCCTGTCTTGCGTGCGTCATGGAGATCAAAATGAATTTGCACGAACTGTTTTTTAGTGGATTATTAAAAAGAGATATGATTCAGATTAAAAAGATGATAATGATTATGTTGGCCATTTCTCTTTAAAGTATCACTGTATTACATGAGCTTGTTTTTCAGAAAGACAACATTGTTGAACTATGAAGAAGAAACGGTTATTGTCTTTTTTTTTTTTTTTTTTTTTCACTAGACGTGGAATTCTAAGTGACTGAATCCAAAACCAGGCTAGAAAATTACAAGGGTGGGACTACTTGAACATTGTTTTGGCTCCAAACCATCCTGGTGGCCACTTGTTGTAACATTAAAGAATGCATTGCCAGTAAATCAAGAAAATTCTGTTCATAGAATTTGGAATTGCCTTCACATCATGAGGTGCTTAATAGGTTTTGTTCCATATTAAAAAACCAATGACACAGTCTCCGCTTCCTATGAAACATTAGTCAGACTTAACTTTCTTTTTTTTCTTTAAGAACGTTCTTTCCAACTTAATGGTTAAGGTAGCCCTTAAAATACAAGCTACTTAGATCCACAATTTTTAATTCCATAGCTCATAATTTACATATGCTATTCAATTTTATGATGGTGTAGCTCCCTAAAAATCAGTTACGTAAAAAAAGGACTCAATTAATTTCTCTGTTACACTGTTCAACTCCACGGTTACTTGGTTGTGTACAATCCAGACTGACAAACCTGATGTTGCCTGCTTAGCTTTGGTTGTTTTAACAGAACTACTGAAGAAATTTTGACAACCATGACCATGTCTGTGTCACACTGATAATGCAGTTTGTTTTACTAAGAATAAAAAAAAGTGGAGAAACAAAAAATTATTTTATCTGTTTTCTCTGCACTGGTTATCTACGGGAATTATATTGCTACCACACAGAGGCTTATTTGTTTTCCTATAGATGGATGCTTTTATAAGGTATTTTGGGATCTATCGGTATATAGGAAAATATTACTACCTGCAGGGTTTTCTCCAAAACTTATAGAAGAAAGAGCTCTCTCTGGAGCTAAACGTGAATTTCCACATACTGCCATTAAAAGAGTGACCTTGTTTATATGGAGTTCCAAGGATTTTCTCACTGTATGCTCCCTGCGGATACAGTATCAGCATGTTATCTAGACCTTCCATGCACAGCTTTCACACCCAGATCAGTCTTCCTTGTTACAGTGTCATATGACACAAATATGATACTAAAAACAAGTTCCCTCTTCTTTTCGCTCTGTAAACATTAGAGGTCCATTAAGAACAGCAACAGGAATATAATAAACTGAGAATTCAAATATACACATGTTAGAGAAGAAAGTTTTATCTGCAGAAAGTGCAATCAAAATAACCTGTTCTAAAAAGTATCATAGTGAGTCAATTCTTCAGAGACAAGAAGAGCTCTCCGATCACCCCGAAGTGGTTGAAGGAAAGACTAGAAGTGGAATTGTTATTTTTCCTTTTGCTAGTGGAGTTAGGAAGAAAAAGTACGAGTTGAATACTCTTTTTAAGATTAATTAGACTGTTCCAATTTTCTTAAATATTATTTCTAAAAGACTGAGAGTTAGAACACTCTCAGCATCTGCTCTAAATTCACTACTTGGATGGCTTAGGGCCAGAACTTCGAACAGCTATCAGACAAAAATTCCAGGAAACAGGACATGACTCCAGTATTTTACCTCTATCAAGAGACTGATATTCATTCTAAAAGAGGTAATCATATGCTATGAGTAAAAAATGAATCACATTAGAGCTAGAATGTTTTAGTAAAGAAATATGATTTTTGCTAGCATTAGGCTTGTGCAAGGAGACATTTTGTACTGTGTTAGAGCCAACTGGAAGAAGCAACTGCTGTTCTGTAACAAGGGTAACCCTAAAAACACTGAAAACATTTGGAAGTAAATTTCCATTGAGTAATGCGGTATTTCAGTTTGGGTTTTGGTTGCCTTTTTTCTTCTTGAACACCCAATCCAACACATTGAATCCAGTAGATGACAGAGGGGACATTCTCTCAGACTGTAGTGAAAAGTGACTTACTCTTCTAGAGACTTCAGCAACAAAGGCATTATAGTTTTTGTTCAGCATACACATAAGCTGACAATTTAGATGCTATCCAAGTGAAGAAGTGAAGGATTCCATCAAATTCAATTAGATGTTTGCTTTTTTTTCCCTAAAATTTGGAGAATGATGAATAGGACATCAAAAGCTACTTTGTGAAAACCTCAACAGGGCTTCAAGATTTGGCTCAGATATAACAGCTATCACTCCCATTTGTGTTTTCAACTGTTTTTCTAGGCTGGGTCAAGTATTATTATCCCCATTTATAAAAAGAAGGAAACTGAGGTGGAGTTGTGAAGCGATTTGCTCAAGTACTCAGAGAAAACTATCTTCAGGACTGAGAACACAGGTGGCAAAACCCAACTTTTCTCCAAGAAACATTTCTCTGCTGTTAATAAGATTTTGAAAATTGGCATCACGCACCAGTCTTGATCTCATTTCCTGTTGGAAAAACACAGGCAAATCATGCTACTAGCAAAAGTTCTTGGAAAATTAATAAAACCATAAATCAAATAAACTCCTGAAAAACAAACTGAGAAAAATCCTAAGAAGATTAAAGAAGCATGAGGTTGCAAGGAAAAAAAAAAAAAAAAAGTTGAGAACAGTAGGTACTTTTCTGTTTTGCTGTAAATTGTTTATAACCACAGATGGAACTGCTGTTGAACATCACAGAATATTATTATTGGATGCTGTTCTCTTACTCCTCAGATGGCAGGCTCTGACAGGCAGGTCTACATGTCGTCCATGAAGTGTCAGTGCAGTCTGTGTGCTAGTGAGCTGGGGAAGAGTGCAGTTGTCCAACTGCTCCTGAAAATTTGTGCCACCGACATTGGTGTGCATGACACAGTATTCTTGTGTAAAACACCTACTTGCAAGTGAGCTTGGGAATGCTGCTGCATAGTGCAGTTACCTTGACTACAAAGTTGGCATACAGGATAAAAGAATCACAGGAGTCAGCTTAATGACAACGACTTGGAGCGCCTGAGAAGCAGGATAATATGTCCAGGAGATCATTCTGAAATCACCTGTGAAAATGCAAGGCAAGCCTCATGTGAGATAACATTAATACTATGGGTGACGTTCCATGTTAAATTTTTTTGTCATGTTTATAAACATTAGCCAATATGCATTTTGAAAAAGAAGATTAGATGTAGATGAGTACTTGTATTACTACCACCACCGAGAATCAACTTTCATGTAAGAGTAGTGCCTGGCACCTAGAAATCCTACACATAGATAGAACATAAAATCCATGACCTTCTAATCAAAAACATTAATTTGCCAAGATACTTAAACTCTACGATTATCTTATTGCATCCAAAGGAATGAGAATTTTTGAAAATCAGACCACAAACATAACATAACATAACATAACATAACATAACATAACATAACATAACATAACATAACATAACATAACAAACATAACATAACACAACACAACACAACGTAATGTAACATAACATAACACAACGTAACGTAACACAACATAATGTAACATAGCTTAATGTAGCGTAGTGTGGCATTTCAAAGTTACCTTAGTAATTCTAATGCCTTAAATTTTACACATTTTTTTGCAAAATCACAGGACTTCTTTCTGCACAAACACTGCTTAAAATTTAGATATGCCTTTTCATTTTCAGCTACATATCACACATTCCATTTGTGCATAAATATTGTAAAAATGTAGGCTGTTCAAACACAAGTAAGCAGTATACTCCCAAAATAAAACTGCTACTCTGTTACTTCCTGATCATAAAGTACCACAAAGTGAAAGCATAAATTTAAATAGTGGACTATGTGATGGTAATGACAACATTCATTGCAGATTCTTCACATATTGATTACTATGTTGTCCCATAAGTAGTCTCAGGAATTGAACTAAAAACTGTGGGGAAAGATATGTTTATGTTACTCACAGATGCAGTGTTTCACCCCAGTGAAGTGAGGCAGAATACACAGAATTCAGTAGAAAGACTGCAGTTGAGTACTTGCATATTCACTGACATCAACCAACTTTTGTCAAGTTTGAAATGACTCCTCGCCATTGGATGGGTCATAGACCTAAACCTAAAAAGACTTCTGATTAATATAAAAGATGAAGACCATGCTGAAATACAGGTCTAAAGTAAGACACACACAGAAAAATCCTCAAAGAGATGGCATTTTAAGTCTTCAGCCTCTCAATATGAGGGAAGGCCGGCAAGGTTCATGAGCAATAACAGCCACAAATAAGCTCAATAAAGATTTTTTTCTCCAGCAATTGTGTAATGCATGAATCCTCTCCTTTAACACATGTCCTCTGAAGACTGAGCAGTTCTTTCAACGTTTATTGACAGTTGGTCCAGCTTCCAAATGAAAATATGGTTGTTAGGATTAATAGGTTTACTTTGCCATAAACCTCTAGATTACAGATAGGGGAATGAACTAGCAAACAAATATTGGAAACAGCAAAAGCCCAGATGGTAGAAATATACATATTACTTGCTTCTGGATTTACATTGTCTGTCTCTCAGTTTAACAGTTACTCTATTGCTACAGTTAAAATTTAGCACAAAAATGGTGGCTGTTTTCCTACACTATAGCAATGGTATGCGATAATTCACTTTCAGAAATGGTACTCAAGGTACATATGTTTTGTAGGCTTTTTTATTTTTTTTTAAATGTATGCTTTTTAAAAAGTACAGGGTTTATATCAGAAGAAGGAATATGTTTTGCTCTGAAGTCCAGATCTTTTATTCAAGGGGACAGTAATATCTACAGATTATTTAACTGAACATATCAGATGCTAGCATATGACCAAAAATACAAAATGAAGCAGGCATTCAGTCAAGAAAATTTGTACAGCATATTTCCTTGAAAGGAAAATGATACTAAGATCAGTTCTAGTTCAATGCAAATCTTTGTAAGCAGACAATTAAAAACTGGCTCAGTTATTTTACAAGGAAATTAATGTTACCACATGCCATGATTAATTTTATTTGCAGGAGGTATCAGATCTCAGAAAAGTTCTCTCAACAGAATTTTTCTTCTTTTCCTTCCTATTTTGCTTTATATTGTTCAAATCTTCATGTAACCAATATCCATTCTGCCATGCAAGGAAAAGTAATATACCAAAAAACTGAAGCTCCTTTTTGTCACTCAGATCTTGACAAACCTGTATTTTGCAGTCACATAGTGCCATGCATGAGCACCCCACAAAGAATAATGTAGTCTTCCTACAATCCTGTTCAGGAGTAGTCTAATTTTCTAACTGCAGAAGCAGCCCAAGAAAAAGTAAACTGTTCACTCTGAGTCAAGAAAACACTATCAGAAGTGAAAATTGAGCTCAGGCCCTCAAACCCCAGACATGGTGCCCTGATGTTCCTCTCTTAGTGGCCCTTTCTCTTAAACACATCCATTTCTTCACATCCAAACTAAGGGTTTTGCGAAATTTAACAACAAAAAAGTTAAAACAAACAGATACAGAAAAAAAAAAATTGGGAAATCTTTCTGTCTTTTTTCTAACCAATATGACCATGTATAATATGTTAGCATGTAGTCTTAGCGTCTTTTTAATTTCCCCATGCTGAGTACTACCACCTCCACTTAAGTGACTGATAATGTAAACAACTTTTTCCATTTAGGGATAACTCTCCATTCACCTACCCCTTCCCACCTTTTCTACAGAAGATCAAAGTACTGGAAATCAAAAATGAAATATGTTGCAAGTGCTACCAAAATAGGCACCTCATATTTGATTAAAGCCTAAAATTGTCTGATGAAGGTTAGTGCCTTAGGGAAACATGAGCATTCTCAAAATCACCAGTTTACGTCTTGGACTTCATAGAGATCTGATAGGCAGAAGGAATTTAGACTGTTTATGTAGCAGGACACACAAAGCAACAACCATGACAGACAGACTCTGCCAATGTCCTTTTCGACGTTAGAAACAGTAGAGAAGCCTTCTGAGACACCTGTAATTCCGTGTATAGTGACTATGCTTCTCCTAAAAGACACAAAAAAATAACCTGAGAAACCAAAACTAGGCTGTAATTTAAAAAAAAATGATGAGAAAAAAGCAACATTCAGAGGTACTCAGTCTCCTCACATGTTTTCCAGAGCCAGACTTTTCAGATAGACATCCAGACTGTTGTTACTGTGCTAGCCCTGCAGTACTAGAAGGTCTCACACGGAATTCAACTAGAAGTAGCACATATTTGGGAGGAGCAGGAGTATCTACGACCCTATGAACTAATCAGAAGTTCCTTGTGTGAATAATAGAGAAAGAAGAAGAAACTAATTCCATCCCTAGAATTCATCTTTAAAATAATTTGGGCAAATTACCCTCTAACAGTTTGTTTCTTTCTCTGGAATCTTAACAAAGTTGGAAGCATTCAGAATGATCTTAGACCGAGGCCTAACATTTGGATGGCCGAAATTAGAATCTGTGAATTTAGTTCTTATCCTTTCAATTTTAGACTTACAGAAGAGAAATTATAAGGTTTAGAAAAATTACAATCAAATTCAAATTTCCAAGGTTTAGCAATAACCAGATCACGGCTTTGCTACAGGATTTAAGCCAGCTAAAAGCATTGTGAAGAAGGGAAGATTGATTAACAGGACTGTACTTACGATGTCAGATATTTTATGGGCATAAATAAGTTAAATTAAGACTTAGTGTAATCTTGTTTTTTATTTTTTTTTTGTCAACTAAAAGTGATACATCTGGGACACACTACTAAAAACTGACCTTCCACCTCCCATAAATCACATAAAAAGGAATGGACTCTTTTATATCCTGAGAGAAAAATATCATTGTATTTTCAAAGGTGACAGGAAGAATGAAAGTCTACTAATAGTAAATCCATTTTGTTAAAGACCTCAATTCACCTTATCCAATGCCTATTTTTATGATTGTTTGTTAGTACATCTTATCAGATAACAGTGTCATTCTTCTAGCATTTCAGATGCTAAAACTGTTTAGTTTTACAGACTGCGAATGACAAACCACTTGTCAGATAAGATGTACCTGTAACTGTTTTAGATTAATTAATCATAAATCTTCGTGTTTTCCTGTGTTGGTTTGAAAACGAGGACTCCATATAATACATAATATATCACTATAGGCTACCTAGTTCTTACACTCTTACACACTTTTTCCTCAGGAGAATTTTGATTTTTGAAAATTTAGAACAAGCTATCTGTCTTTCTAATACTCCTTCTAAATTCAAAAGAATTGATGTTTTCTTAGAAGCCTACAGCCGATGGACCTGCAATTTAATTTTAATCAGTTCTATCCTGGTTATGACAATTATGGTAACTGGGACCAAGTGTTCCATAGTCTTTTCACAGATAACCGTTAGTGAACTCAGTTATAAAGTTACACAATACATAAATATGTTCTTAATTATCTCTGTCATTTCAAAGGAAGAGAAACTTAATGTAAGATCTTACAATCATGTTTTCACAAATTTTCCCACTGAAAATACAGTGAATTCCTTTTAAAAAAATATTTTGCAGGTCTTTCAGATTTGGAATGAGCAGGCAGAAAAGAGAAGATGGAGAAATTTTATACTAATGAAATATAGTAGGAATATATACTAGGAAATTGTAAGCATTTTCCTTTGTTGATAATTTCTGATTCTCACATCAGCTCTTTGTCACTTCTTCTTCCCTGTAGAGAAGATAAACGTTGAGAAATACAAGCATAACTAAGAATACAAAGAATGCACAAAACTTAATTGCCATTTGGGCAACCTGACCAATCACTCAAACTTTTACAAAGATTGAATTTACAGCTTTTTTTTATACAAAAGAGTTAAGAAAGGAACAGTTTAATTTTTTCATCATATCTTAAGCTCAAAAACCATCCCCATTTGGTATCAAAATGAATACAAAAATATAGAAGGCATTTTAAAAATATGAGAATGGAATGGGCCTGCTGAGGTATTCCATTTTCCTTTGGTAATTACAGGCAACCACATACATAATCCCTTTCATAAGCAGATCAAATTCTGTTTTAACTAAATTAGGATTTGGGCTTTATCAAATTAGGATTTTGCTACTCTTATTTGAAAGCTCTTCTGTTACATTAATCTTCTCTTCGTTACACACAGGTTTTAAATTTCCAGTTAAATGACACAGGTTGCTCCAAAAGTGACAGTTCATATTTATTTCCATGGAAACTACAATAATATAATACTATTTGATAGAGCAAACTCTCAGCTACAAAACCCAATTTTTCAATATATTCATCACCATTAGATATGCATTTTTGTCAGCCATGAACAAGAGCTTGCATGCTGCACTTGGAAAAATATGTACCAGCAGAGGTGAACCACTGTCACTGTTGCCTCTTCTGTCACACCACCCACCACCTCACTGTACTCACATTCAGTGTTTGGTCTCCAAAAACATTCAGCAAGCATCAATGAATGTCAATGGGTGCCATTGTTTCCACATGGAGGAATTCAGTGACACACCTTTAATTCATATGCACTTCTGTGTCAGACAACATTCTGTCAGACTGCTCCTCTGCTGCCAAACATCACACAGCAAGAGAATGGAATGGAACATTGGCAGGAAGGTTCAAGCTCTACTGCTATACCACCAACATCCGCCTGACACCACAGCCAACATCATAAAATAGGAGGCATTACTACTGGAGCATATCTTGTACAATTAGTGGCCACATACCGTACTGGTGTTTATATAATTCCTGCTGGATCAGGCCAGGAATATGATTGAAAATAATAACACTTTATATGAACATTATGGCCTCTGAACAGGCATCCTCAACAATCAACCCCAGTCCTAGTCCCATTAAGTTCTGCCTCAGAGTCATAGAATCTCTCTTGATGAATATTTTAGTGAATCTAGAATATATCAGGAAAAAGAAAAAACACAAAACAAAACAGAACTGTAATCCTGATGAAGTGCCACTTTCCATCAGATGTATAAATCATCTCAACAAATATATTTATGACATAACCAAGTTTTTAACAGTACATCAGACAATAAATGAAATGGAGTCCAGATATATTTTCTGAGACATCTCCTAATTCCCTGATTTTACTGGGGTTGCATTTCCGAGCAGTATGCAGGATTCTATGGGCTTTGCTGAGTGACTGAATGTATTGTTCCTTACACTGTCATTTTGATCCAAGTCCATATAAGTAAGGTCAAATACGTTTTGATAGCAGTGGTAGTTCCTGTAGGTACAGGGAAATACTGGGACCATAACTGGCAAATGGATGCAATAGACAAACAAATATTATGCAAATACATTATGCAAAGAAGTGAAAACAACTCTTTTTAATCAGGAAGAGTCAGAAAACATTGAAGACTCATTTCATTTTATGCATGATCTTTAACCAGATATTGAGTTAGATCTACCACTGTTTTCCTTGTGCCACGTTCAGTTACCAGGTGGAAAATGAGTGTTCTGGAGATAATTGCACCTGGGAGACTGGATTGAGAACCTGAAGATAAAAAAAATCACCCCCATTTCCAAAACTGCTCATGAACATAAAGGCGGTGTGAGAAGAACTGTGATCTTCTGAGGTTAGAATGGAGCTCCAGAAGTGTAGTCCATCCCAAAAAACCTGATGAGCTTCTAGAGAATAAAAGTAATTTCTACACAAATACATATGTTTTCAGGGGTTGAAGATTATGTTTTCTTTATTAAGATCAGCTTTTGTATGATGTACTAGCAATGAGTTGCATTTAGTGCTATGAGCAAGCATAGCGCTAGTGGACTGCAGGAGCAAACAGAAGTACATGGACAAGCAGTGTGAACACAGAAACAGCAAGCAACTTTCAACTAAACAATTACAGAAGTCTTAAGCTGTAACTGCCCTTTAAAAAAAAATTGCACCACAATCAGGGAACGTCAAATTTGGGAGGAAGTTTATTTTTGCAAGCTGTTGAATGTGATAGCGTGTTTTTCTTTAAACCATAAATCTGCTGACTTTCATGAAGGCTTTAGGAAACTATGAAACATGCAATTGTTTCAGTGTGGGGGTTGCTGAAAAATGTCTGATGTTTATCTTTAAATTATTAGTGTAACTAGGCAAGAGAGGAGATATAGCTGGTAGGTAGATATTTTGTAGGGATATAGCTAGCTGTGTCTGCATCATTCATCTATCCTTCCCATTTTTCCTCAACATTCTTTAAAAAAAAACAAACAAGAACAGCTCTGCGTCTTAGCAGAATACTCAGATTACGCTAAGAGATTTAAGGAGGAAAAAAAAAAAAAGATACTGGAAGGAATTGCTTTAAGTATGGAGTTAAAATAAGTTCGCTAGCCTTTTGCCTGGTCCAAAACCCAGAGAGAGAATGATAGCTTTGAAGCAACAATTTGGTGCTTCTCTCTGACTCCTGGCATCCCTTAAAAGGCAGTTCCAAGACGGTAAAAGTCTGAGTTCTTTGTATTTAAGTCACATTAAAAAAACTTGAGGAAAAAGGGGTGAATAATTTAAGTGAAAGTTGGAGTGTAGTGCTTTTCTTATATATTAGAAGATACATTCAGTGTTACTTTTGGAATACTTTTGTATTTAGGGATAAAATTCATCTCAGTAGAAAGTCAGAGGACAAGACTACCGCAGCCTCTCAAATCTGCTGAAGTCCAAAGAGGCAAATTTCATCTTTCACTTTGATTATTGCTATAATCAACTAATCCACATAAATAATAATTACTGCCCTGTCCTTATTCGACATTAGCATGTACTGAACTTAATGTGTATTTGATGTATCAGCTTTGGCTCACAGCTGTTGTGGAAAAGGCAAGCCGTTTTTATGCTCATTCCACCGACACAGAAGCTAAAACAAAAGGGAAACAGCGCACTCAAAAATACGTTGTCAGAGAAAAAGGGCAGCTGGAAAGAGGAAGGGCAGCAAGTATGAGAGAGTGGATTTTGTCCCAGCTCCCAAAAAGTGTGTGAGGGATGCATGGAGGAAAAGACATAACAAAACAATTTACTTGTAATTTTTTTCCAGAGTAGTGTCAGATTAGGAAAGTAGCTTCCTGCTCTTTCATGAAAACAAACAAAAAAATAATTATCATATTCTGTTTTGATACATATACTTTTTTATTTTCAAAATTTATTTTATAAAGCCAAGCATAAAAAGAGCAGAAAGTCTAAAAATTTTCATTTCCCCCTCCTTCATACAAATCCTTAGCTGTACAGTAAATTAATCATAGCAGATGAGAAAACTCATCAGCACGCTGATGTCAGTTGCTATAGCAAACAGCATGTAAGGGACTGTTCAACGGTTGCCATGACTGACCATCTCCATACATCCTGTCCAATCACACCAGGGCCATTGGAAATGGCTGCCCACATCACTCCAGGGCAAGACCTGAACAAATGCCTCAGGATACATAGGGATAGGCTTTCATCTGATTGGTCATCACTCTTACAGGACTCAGTTACATCTAAATAAGGTGGAAAAAAAGCCCTTCTTAAGACCAATAATCTGTTATTTCTGCACAACTATTCTCAGTTATAAATTGAAATAAATGATTATTTTTAATTATCTTCTAATTTTGTTCCCAAATGGGTTTTTATGAACCTTAGTATAAACCCTGTTATGTTTAACGTAGACCACAATGAGCACAAATCAAATGTGTATTCAGTAAATCACTTTATAATATGACAGAAACAATATAATGGAGTTAGTCAAACTAGTTCCTACGAAGTGACCTAAAACTTTGTCCAGGATTTATAACTTCTTTAAATTTGCAGTGGCATGAGTCAGATGTAAAACATGAAACAATCAAATATTTTTGTTAAAAACATTTGATGCTATAGTTTTCATTTCTCTGAAACAATCACAGCTATAAATTTCCTGCAGGAGACACGGTTTCCCACACTGTACAGAAATTACCTCTGGGACTTCATTTTACTCCAGACAAAGCACAAATTCTTTTGCAGTGTATGTGAATATCTGTGTGTGAGAGTGCTGCTTATAATGCAATAGATTATTCAGCCTTCGACAGTTTACAAATAATAGATGGAAGTTCTCATTGCTTCACTACAAGAATAGCTCTCAGAAGCAGAAGGGTAAACTTAAAATTTGAAGTCGGAAACAGCATTTCATTAATTACCTTTGTCAGACCATTACCAAGAATACTGTGGGGAAAAAAGGAGTGTTATAACACGCAGCATTCCTAATAATGAAATAGATGATGGCTGAGACAACTTTACTCAATACAGTTGTTATAAGTGTATTTCCAGTATTGCTGCTATGGGTGTAAGATATAAGCCATTATAAAGAAATCAACAGCAAGTCGTTTAGTTTTTACTACCTCTGACTCACTGCCACTCGTGACAAAACTCCTTATAAAAAGATGCTATGACTTTTCTAAAGCCAGAGACTGTGTTGCAGGGTTCAGTTGCTGGCTCTGCGTCAGGGTTAATCTGTGACTTCAGTGTGTTTATCATAACCCCATCAGTAAAATGGTGACATTAACATTTCTTACGCTCTTTCTCCTTTTATTTAGTTTGCCAGCTCTTCCCAGCAGAGTCTCCCATGGAAATGACCTTCTGTTAACATATCCAGAATATCTTTTAAATATCCAAGAGAAGTGAGGAAGAACAGATTACAGACGCAGGATGAAACTCTTTGTAAATACAGAGATTTTTTCCTATCTCTTCTTTCTCAGAAGTCAGAACACACATACACACAAACCCGCATAAAAGTCTGGGTAAAATGCTGCTGTTAATAAAATAATAACAACAAAAGGGATCAGTTTCTAATAGAGAAATATGTAAAATTAAAATAATGTGCTAATTTTAATATATTTTCAACAAAATAAAATATTTAAATAAATCAGTCCATGTGAAGTACAGTGAGAAAACTTACAAGAAGTCATGATAGAGTAACTGAGAAGTGAGAGAAGATTAAAAGAACAAAACAAGAAAAAATACAAACAAAAACTGGACTATAAATGCATTGAAACGTGTAAATTGCTTATAGACACTTATGACACATGATTACATAGAATAGTTGTCACTAGCCATAGATACATTCAGAAAACATTACATAGAAATTTTAAAATGGCCTAGAAATATTCTTAAGTGTGAAGAGCCTTGGTAAACAGCAAACACATACTGTGGAGAAAAAAAAAAAAAAAAAAAAGAGCTTGTATAGTCTTCTAATTGTACCAGGGCTGCTCCAAAAGTAATGCCTCCTATTTTACTGCGTTGGTCCACAGAGTCAGAGATGGATGTTGGTGGTATGGCAAAAGAAGCCGAACCTTCCCACCAATATCACATTGCATATTGTTGCCATGTGACAGATGGCAGCAGAGGGGCAGTCTGATAAATTAATATCTAATATGGAAGCAGGGATGAATCAAAGGTGTGTCATTGAATTCCTCCGAGCGGAAAAAAATGGTACCCACTGACATTCATTGGTGCTTGCTAAATATCTGTGGAGACCAAACAGTGAATGTGAGCACAGTGAAGAAATGGGTGGTGCATTTCAGCAGTAACAGCAGTAACAGTGGCTCTTCTCCACTGGTGCAAATTTTTACAAGCACAGCATGCAGGCTTTTGTTCATTGCTGGCAAAAAGGCATAGCTAATGGTGGTAACTATATTAAAAAATCATGTTTTGTAGCTAATCTATCAACTAGTATAATTGCTGTTCTCTCTGTTGGAGTTTCCATGGAAATAAATAGGAGGCACTAATTTTGGAGCAACCTAACATTACAGCTTTTTCATATTTGATGTTACCACAGCTTATGTGATGTTATCACAGCTTAGCACATCTACCTTAGTCAAATATAAACTTTCCCAGGAGTTGCTGCAATAAAGAATTATAGAAATAATGAAGGCATGGCCATAAATCCAGGCAGGGAACAATGCTATGCTTCTTTCTTATTGGCTATAAAAACCAACTGACTACAGAAATATAATGTAAACTGCAGCTCTGTCATACATATTTTTAGGATGTGATGTCCTGGTCAAAGAAGGATACAGATTTGTTTATCCTAAAAAATAGAACAGAACACTGACCTTGAAGATCAGATCAAGTATAAAGTGGCCTAAAATAACAAACAAAATGTATGTCATATCTTCAAGATTCATTTCTCAAGTTTATACATAAGCAACACTGAAGAGGTTGATCCTGGAAAATGACAGTGAGAATACAGACGCCAAGAGACTGCAGGAGGAATTTAGGATGCTCAGTATCTTTCAGTATCACTCAAATGGAAACAAATAAATAATGTCGCATTAGATTAAATCAAAAGGCTCAGTAATAATGGCTGCATGCTGCTCTACTTTGAGTCTAACAGACTTATTTCTGGTTCAAGAAAGGCTGACCCACAGTTAAAGTACATGAAAGCTACCAGTGTTTGCAAAGGAGAAATCATCCCTCACCAGCCTGATAGACTACTGCAATAAGGTAAGTAGCTTGATGGATAACTGGACAGCAATGAATAGCTTTTACCTTGAATTTAGTAAAGCTTTCTCCCACACAACATAGCCAGAGACAAACCGATGACAGTGAGTTGGATTGAAAACTGGCTAAACATCCAAGCCCAGAGCTCTGTTACACAGCCACAGAAAGTTGCAGTCGGAGGCATGTCATTAGCAGCATACTCCAGGGGTCAATATTGTGTCTGTATTGTTTAACATCTTCTTGAATGACCTAGACAATGGGACAGAGGATACCTTCTGTGAGTATCCAGTTAATATAAAACAGGGAGAAGTAGCTGATATGTGTTGATATGAGTATGATAGGGTTGTGTGGCCATTCAGATGGACCTGGAAAGTCTAGAAAAGAGGCCTACAGGAATCTCATTACATTCAACAAAGGGAAATGCCAAGTCCTGCATCTGGGGAGGAAAAACCTTCAGGGAACACTACATGCAGAGCTGACTGCAAAATAACTACAGAGAAGGACCTCAGGGTCTTGGTGAACAACAAGTTGACCATGAGGCAGCAATATGCCCTTGCAAAAGAGAAAGCCAACAGCATCCTAGGCTGCCGTAGGCCAGCAGGTTGAAGAAGAAAGTTCTTCATCTCTACTAATCTAGCCAATCTGGAATATTATGTCCAGTGCTGGGCTCTCTGGTACACGAGACACGGGGACTTAATGGCTCAGCAAAGATCCATAAAGATGACTAAGGAATTAGAATACCTCTCATATGAGGAGAAGCTGAGATTGCTCAGCCTGGAGGAAAGAAAGATTTGGTGGGATCTTATCAGTGTATATAACGACATGATGGAAAGGAATGAAGATTAAGCTGGACTACTTCTCAGAAGTGCCCAGTGTCAGGACAAGAGACAGAAGGCACAAATTCAAACATATAAAATTCCAACTTAATAAAAAATACACATTTTACTGGGAAGGTGATCAAACACTGGATTATGCTGTCCAGAATGTCTGTGGAGTCTCTGCATTTGGAAATACTAAAAACTTGCCTGTGCATAGTCCTGGGCAACCAGCTCTAGCTAACCATCCTTGGGCAGGAGGGCTGGAGGAGATCTCATGAGGTTTTTTCCAACCTTAAAAATATTGTGACTCAGTAGTAGCTTGAAAGTAAATAAATCCAGTCTCCAAGAAAATCACAAATGAACAAACAAAAAAGTGAACAAGCAAATAAAAAACTTAGAGCTACAACAAAATAGATAAAGGGAAAAAGTAAAATACATGACAATACGTTTATCTTCTAAATTTTCTGCTAGATCCAGGTAAGAAGTGCATAAGTACTCCCTGTAAATACTTGCTTGAGTTTTCAGGGTTTTTTTAATTTTTCCAACCAGCTTACTGATCTTTCCATATTAATCTTCAAGGTATAATTGTGTATCTGAATTTTGTTAGTGAAAATTTTAAGCTCCAGCTTAAATATTAATGGAAAACAAATTCTAAATCTTGCTTCAACAAGCAGTTTCTCTGAAACATAGGATCAGAATTAAATTTGCATAGTTAGGGATGAACAAGTCTTACAGATTGCAACCAGTTGTAATCCATAAACACAGCTTGAATTCCAGTCATTTAATATCAACAAATCTGTCATGGAGAAAAAAAAATTTGTCTAAAGTAGACACGAATTTCTGTGCCCTGGGGAAAAAGCTACATGAGGAGCTATGCTTTTGTGTATTGTATATACTTTTGAAGTTGCAGACACATTAATTAACATCTGCTGCTATACTAGGCACAAAGGAAATATCCTATATTTTATGTTCTCCTTACTCAAAAAAGTTGAAGTGACTCACCCCTGGTTAGGCACAAAACAATGGCAAAACCAGAATAGAGACACAGGATCATCTGGAATTTAATCTAGTAGGTCAAATTTTATGTTTTTAACTTCAGGAAGAAATCAACACTGTGATCACTGATAATAAAGACCGCAATTGCAATGTCCATATCTGCACTGTAATCAGCTTCTTAACCACAGTCGACATTTAAAGGCCTCTCCAAACACTCACATTCCCATTCACTACAAAATGCACCTGAGTTAGGCAATAATGATCTCCATAAAAAGAAAAATCCTATGTTCAAGATTTATGAGGTGCTTTCACAATGATAAGATTTGTGCTAACCCCCTGCACAGAAGTGTATTTGACCATCTGTGAACTCAAAGGTGTGTTATATTTGAGAAGTCCCAAGTCTGTGGTGGAATCTTATCTCTTTTGAAATTGGTGACAAAGCAAGGAGAGGAATACTTTTCTTGTTAAATAGCATGCATAACCAAAAATAAATAAATAAATAAAAACCACACTTGACCACACTGCAGAAAATTTGCAAAGAAGACAAGATTTTAATTGGAAATCCCTTGGTATGAAAATGAACAGTATGTCAAAGAGTCAAGCATATGAAAGGAAACTGTCCATAATAAGTTACTGAGTCATTTAGATTAAGGAGTGCAAACTCAGTATCCATTGCTCCATAAGCTCTCTTTTTCATGATACTGAAACCAGCTGTATGTATGTTGCATATCAGCTTTACACTTCACATACTATAAAAATTCAGGCCACAGGAAACACGAGTCACAATGAGAGAAGGGAACACCATTCAGGGATGTAATTCATTTTACATTGATTTGATTTATACAAGGCAATATAAAACCAAATGTACTGCCCACCAGTTCACAAAGGAAATAGATACTACACCTGAACCATGGGTTCAGGTTTGTTAAAGCCAGAAAAAGTTGACACAAGGGCACAATAGTTTCCCAATATAAAACGTTTGGAATGCAACCAGTCATTATTCAAAGATCATACCTGTCTGCAATAGATCATTAATTAGGTAATATCAACAACCCCAAAGTGCTGGATCACATGCAGAATTTTTGAGCAACTTTGCTATTCTGAACAGTAACTACATAGAATGACATATACATTCCACCTTCATCAATGTTCTGCGACGAGAAGAAAGCAACAGACCATAATGCTTTCTATAGATATCTGGGTAGAAAATGTGAACTTGCAGGACTGAATCAGTCAGAATAATCAGTGCAGAAATTCTTACTAACACCTTTCTGTCAAACTGTGTTGTCAATATACTTGTCTCATTCATTCACAAATAGCTGAAAAAATGCCTGGTGAAATAATACTGTGAAAAGATCAAGTTTTAAAATGTAGCCTCTAATTCATTTAATATGTTTTCATTGACCAAAAAAAAAAAAAAAAAAAAAAAAAAAATAGTGGATGTGATCATTTGCTATGTTTTGTGGAACTGAATATTTAGGTTGATGCATAATGCAACACAAAGTATCAGGAATTGGCTACAGTGATTTGCCTTTACACATCAAGTGGTAGCTAATCATCTTAGTTCATTGGGGAGAACAGTTAGCCATACACTCACTTCTAAACCCGGAGAGACCTCTACTGCATTTAGGTATGACAAAGTGTATTAAAAATACACACCACAAAGTTCAAGAAAAGACATCAGCAGAATCACAGAACTGTTAGGTGCAACAGAACTGAAACACAGGGAGGTTGGAAATGGAAGACAGGATCTCACATCACAGGCATAGTAAGCATGTACTGAAAGCATGTTCTCTCCTGAGATGTTACCAACTTTAGTGGGTGCAGCAGCACAGCTGGTCAGATGTGTTATAAAGATCAATGAAACTTGAAACACGTTATAGAACTGTGATGATTATATTTCCCATAGTCAGATTTTTTGTAAAGTAACATTTTAAACGCATGTGTTGCTTGAAAAGGAAATAAACTTCAAGAAGCATCCTCATTTTGCTGCTAAGAATCTAAAAAGACACTAAAAGAATCCTGTATTTATAGTGCCTAATTTCTCTTGCGGAATTGCAAGATTTTGAAGTGCCAAATGCACTTCATGAAATCTACCTCCAGATTTTGAAAACAAACAAAAAGGAGCAGAAGTGAAGCCACATATGAAGTTTAGGTAAGTAAAGACCTTTGTCTAGAGGAGATACTTTCTGACTGAACACACAAGGCTGATTCCTGATGGTGAAAAAACAAAACAAAACAGTTACTAACTCACGATTGAGGGGACCTGGACTGAAGGATGTCCTTGATTTATTTTCTCAGATAAGCAGAGTCAACTACATCAACTGCTTAGCAGTAAAGAAGTAGTAAGTGTTTATAGTTCTTTAGCAACTGTGCCCACAGTTCTTGAAGACGTATCTATGCAAGCTTATAGACGATTGCACAAATGTACTTATAAACAAGGAATAATTTTTAAATATTTAGTTAAGAAGCCTTGAACTCTGATCTCAGTATTATAACTCCTGCTTCAGTATTATATAGGTCTATACAAATATATCATGCATTCCATTTAGGTTCCTTTGAACCTAAGGGTAAGATGGAAATAATCACAGGAAGAATATTAGCTTGGATTTCAATGATCATTTAACTCAATAAGAATATATTAATGTACTGGATCTGGCTGGGATGGAGTAATCTACTGCATAGCAGGATAGATACTGCTGTACTTTGCACTTGTAGCTAGAACAGAAGTGATACCACATCAGTGTTTCAGGTATTGCTAAGCTGTGCTGTCATAGCAGCAAGAGTTCTCTGGGTCCCCCTAAACAAGGCCAGTAGGCTGGTGATGTGCAAGAGGTGGAAACACAACCAGGATAGCTGACCTGAACTGACGCAATGGAGATCCCATATTATATGACATCATGCTTTGCAATAAAAGCTGGTAGGGAAGAGAGGGGGACTTGTTAGGGAAGCACTGGTCTTCCTGAGAAACTAATGTGTGTATTGAGGCCTTGCTTCCCAAGAAGTAGATTAATATTACTTAGGAAGTAGAGAATATTATATTTAACTCCTTTTGCTTCCCCTTCTGTCATTAAAATGCTCCTTTTTCTCAACTCATAAGCTTTTTTTCATAGCAGTTTCTCCCTCTGCCTTTCTCTGGAGGGTGAGTGAGAGCATCATGGTGGTACACAGCAGGTCATGCGATGTTAAATCACCACAATTACCACGTAATGAAGGACATGAATAGTTCATGTGAACAATTCCAAACTCGTCTTAAATCAGGTCTTTCCAGTATCACTAACAATGCAGTCTTGGCAGCGCAGAGCCAGATTTTTTCAGCAGGACAGATCAGCTGTGCAGAGATCTAGATTATCAATCCTAAGGTAGACTACTACATTATCTTGAATGATAAATTCTCCAGCTTAAAGTCCTACTGAAATCATGAATAAATTAAATTGTCAAATTGTACTGTTGGACATGGTGGTCAGTTATTCCCCAAATACCCAGTGGAGTAAAGTTTTCCAGTGAAACTGCTATTTCTACAGAAGAGATTAGAAGTGTGCATTATGCAGTTTAAATGTGATTGAAATAAATGCCAAGAAAAACAGTTGTGCATGGCTGATGTTGGAGATAATTTGGCAAGTTACCAAAAAGCTTTACTGTGCACCCCAATAGATTGCTGTGCATACAAAGTTATCCTATTAGCCAAAAGATAGCTTAAGCTACAACAAATTTATGTTTTATGCAGAAGGAGAAAAGATGACAAGGAAACAGAGCTTTTTCAATAATAAAGTGTATGATGAGAAAATGTCTTCTACCAGAATAGAACCGTTGGAATGCTTTTGTGGTAGAGAACTTTTTGTTTTGGTAAGTATTATAGCTTGTAGGTCATCTGGAGACTGTTTCCAGCTCAGGAAGTTTTTGAGCATGTGGTTAGACCACAAAGTGATCTAAAATGCTTTAAGAAAATGTGGTTTCTTTTTCCTTCTAAATTTCTTTATGTCACACTTGTCAACAAACACTTCACTGCACAAATGACACGTGATTCCACAGCAAACTGCATTTAAGAGTTGAGATTTTCCTTGCCATCCTCATCTAATACTCTCCTAAACCACATATTCTTTACGTGGCCAATGAATCTCTTATCACAAAGCTGCATAAGCCCTCTTAGCATGCTGGTCTGAAACAATTTTATTATCCTGATAGTTCATGATTCCAGAAGGCCAGCATTGTTTCATGAAGCTCAAAATCATTGGAAGATTCCTTAACTTTCCCACCAGAAATGAGAGAGCCAACACTGTGCCATGATTGCAAAGACACATACAATATTTAGCATTGTAGTCAGAGACATGTTCTCATCCCTCTGACTGAAACACCTGAATTGCTGTAGGTAAGACCATCCGTACATACTGCAATACAAGGAAAACAGCAAGAAAGCCTTTCTTGCATTTTCAAAACAATTTGAACTTCATACACCTTCTGTAGTCAATACCCATGGTGAACATTCATTTTGCTAACCTCAACTATTCCAAAATTATGAGCAGGGCTTCAAAAAATTATGGGATTGAAATAATGTCAGGACTGTAAGAAAAACATCACTAAATACTGAGGTCATGGAAGCTGGCAGTACTAGTGTTGATGTATTGCTTACAGTCTGACGGCAGGCTCAGCTAGGAAGTACATATTCCTATGGCCTGATTGTCATCTCTGTTTCAGAGAGCTTTTGAGATGAACTCTTCTCTCCAATTAGCTCCTTTCATTTTAAAAACATTCTCAGAAACTGCCACTGAACCACATCATTAAAAGTACTGATGCTGGACCTCTGAGCATAAATGCAATTTCTTACTAGTAACAAATAAACAAAATAATATTAATTTGTATTTGCTTATCTACTTATACCTATGTGGTGCTACACTATCTGATGCTTCTCGTAACAAATCAGAGCGTAAAATGTCACTTAATTTTCTCTATTAGGAGAATTTGGTTATTGTGAAGTAAGTTACAAAACTAAGCTATATATATAGTCCAAATAGAAGGTATTAAAATTTTGCTCATTCTTCATTTTAAACAAAGAGACAGTAAAACACCAATATTTCACAGAAACAGAAAATACAGTCAGTGAGCACAGGAATGTATTTTATATCTAACCAGATGTATAATAATTTGATGGATCCCAGATGCTGCAGAAAATCAAGGCAAGAGCATAACCATGCAACTTATTTGAAACAGATATATATTGTAGAAGTTTGAATTCTTGTAGAAGAATGCCTCTAATAACAATGTGATGGACTGAGTAAGAGTTTCAGACTGAATTTACTACACGCACCAGAAACCAGTGCCCTGTCACTAAGCTGTCTGACTGGTCAAAAATGAAAGATACCTCAATATTTACTGTGGGAAAGTAAGACTTCATCAGATAGCCTTCATGGAAAAAAAAGAAAAAAAAAAAAAAAAAAAAAAAAAAAGCCACCTATTTTCTTCTAAACTATAACAATTATAAGGAGTTGTGAAAGAGGCACTGAATTCCTGCATTCACTCTAGATGCTTTGGGAAATATCATGGAGTAATCTTCACATCACAGCTATGTAAACAGGTAAAATCCATAAACCACTTCAGATCTGACAGAGCTATATGCAGCAAGAAAAGGTATGAAGAAGGTCAGTCAAAGATCCAGTCACATCAAAGGCCTAAGCTGGCAGCAATAAAGCAGGGTAAACAGGAGAACAGAGAATGGCAGTGTGGAAGAACGAACATTCAGACTTATGAGAAATTGGACTTACGAGAATGGAAAGGCTTCAGATTTTCACAAGGTGAAAAATCTGGGAGAAACCTTTTCTTTGCCATCTTCTCTGGCTGCAGCGTGAGAGGAAAATACAGAGACCAGGATTTCCTAATATTTTATATTTGCACAACCAGTTGTGCAGCACAATCTATTTGCCTGCAGAATGCCCTGGTGTTTGCAAAATGCAGCAACTTCATCAGGAGGTGAAGAGGGACAGAAAAGAGATTTTTTTGCTTCATCTCCATACATAGTCTACAGTTTTATTCAAATCATTTAGAACAAAAGCATACTGCTAGGTGAAATTTTAAGTTTGTCTAACCTCCAGTTTCATGTAGCAATAAAAATGAAGGGCCTTTTCTCCCTCAACATGCCTAACTAAAATAGAATAGTATCACTTGACAGTCAACCTAATGCCCCATTTAGGACTCCCCTTGGTAGAGCAACAGGTTTTTACCTATTTTTGCAAGCAGATAACTACAGAGTTGTGTTTTTGTCAATGCAGCTATGGACACCCTCAAAGTAACTTCAACACATTCTGCTACACATGGCATTGGAACAGCATCAGAAGTCATGATTCCCAGCTTCCTACTTGCTTCTCTGCCAGAGATCACCATCGTTTCAACAAGGATGATGCTGAATGGGATACAGGAAATGTAAAAGTGAAAATGTAAGGAACTTTTTAATATAAATTCCATTTAAACGTTAAAATGAAAATCGCATGGAAATCCAGTGGTTACTCATCATTGCTGCATTTTTTAGTTTACAGGGATTGCTACAAAATCTCAAGTTAGTAAAGGAATTCATCTTTAGAAGGTACAATTTTAGTGTGCATGTAGAAGCTAATGTGTATAATGTATATGTATAATGTGTATAATGTGTATAATGTGTATAATGTGTTTATAAGCATTTATAAATATATCTGTAAGATAATGGTTGAGGATTTAAGTGAAACATTTTAAAAAACAAATAAATGAACAAAAAGAAAACAATCCCCAAACCATAATTCAGGACTCAGTGATATACCTACTTTTTACTATTGTCATTTCAGATAGGAAAATCATATCATCTGTTCTTGTCATAATTATTTAGACAAGATCATTAGCTACTTTGTTCCAGTAAATACTCTGTGAATCATTTCTAAAAGCGTAAAATCTGAAAAGCAATGGTTTACCTGGCCTGCACCTACCTGCAGACTGACTCTGTGGCTGTCACAGCTGATGCTTTGCCATGGGGTCTGAAAGTTCCTTCACAGTGGTTATTGCATCAGCAGGATTGCACATATTTGCTGTGTTACACACATAAGCATTTTGTAGAATGTGCAAATCTAACAGTGAAACTTTCATGAAAGGTGAGGAAAAAATGCTTCTTCTCAGGTAAGGATGATAAATAGATGGATTAGCTAAAAGGATTAGTGGCAGTCTATTGTACAACCTACACTTACTCATATTAGCTTTCTTCACAAAAAGTATTTCTAGAAAAGATTTATTTTGAGACTATGAGTAAAATCTTCAATGGAGAGGAAAGTATTTGTGTATCATGCTCCAATTTTACTGGAACTCTGGCTGTGAAATATAAGAACTGCTCAATTCAGCCAGTGTGCAGATACTAAGCTTACAGAGAGTGATTAAGTTGGCCATTTAAGAACACCGTGTGGTGCTTTGACAGTTTTCTTTACATTGTGGTGTTTAGTTTAGTTCCATATATATGTAATTTCAAGGAGCTTTATTGTTGTAGAGTTGAATCTAGAATATAAAGCACTGGGGACTTTTATGAGCCTGTCTGGACAATCCATACAAAAAAAATCCTTGTATTGGGCAAATTTAATGCTTTATAACTTCTGAATTTTAATGAATAGGCCAGCATACATGTGTAACAAAGCCCTGTGCTGAATGGACTCACAAGTGTTGCCACTGGCCAAATTCTGAGGAAAGATGGAGTGGCTGAGACATGTGCTTTAGATCACAATGATGTAGCACATTTTCTTCTCACATATATAATAGTTTGTTCTGGCCAAAGTATTGTGCAAAGAATACAGAGGACCAGGAACCCAAGATGGCCAAAAATCTAGCTGCATCTAAACACTGTATTTCAGTCACCTTTGCCTTTTTTTTTCCAAAATATTAAATTTTAACTGAGCAATAGCTAATGAGAATGTTCTCTGTGGATGCTGCAGCCAAATATCTCAATGAAAATTAATATCCATACAATCAAGGACCCATTCATCTCCTTCAAACACCAGGTCATCTTTTAGCTTTTGGAGTTCTTCGTGCAGTGAAGTCCCAGAAAGTCAAGTAAGTTAAAATCCCATTAATGTTCTCTTTCTGTGGTTTTTAGAAGTACACTGTGGCATGTTATTAGCATGTACAAAAATAATGTTTATTAAATATCTATGAATGCCTGATATATGTGACATTAAATATCTGTGAAATTAGATACTTATGCATACTGACTCCAACTTGAACATTTATAATTTTGTTAAACAAAACCAGCATTTTCTGTCTTCCAAAGCACCTCATTGTTTCCTTCCTTCTTATTCCCTCTCTCAAAACACCACCTCACTTACCCTATAGCTAATTCTGCTCTACTAAACCTGCGCACACACACTTTCATAGTTTAGAAAGGAATGGATTTGTTTATGTGAGCAAACCTGAGAATATTATCTAGATCACTCCATAAGTAATGCCTCCTATTTATTTCCATGGAAACTACAGCAGCTACAAAGAGCACAACAATACCAGTCCACAGACCAAATTCCCAGCTACAAAAAAAATTTTCCATGCAGTCATCACCAGGAACTATACATTTTTACCAGTGATGAACAAAAGCCTGCATTCTGCACTTGTAAAAATCTGTACTAGCAGAGTTGAGCCACTGTTGCCACTCCTGAAATGCACCACCCACAGCCTCACTGTGCCAACATTCATTGTTTGATATCCAGAAATGTTCAGCAAGTGTCAATGAATGTTAATGGGTGTCATTTTTTTCCACATAGAGGAATTCAATGACATGCCTTTGCTTCATATGCACTTCCATATCAGACATCATTCTATCTCTGCTGCCATCTGTCAAACAGCAACAAAATGTAATGGAACATTGGTGGGAAGATTCAATCTCTACTGCCATACTACCAACACCTGATTCTGTCACTGAGAGCCAACATAATAAAATAAGAGGCATTACTTTTTGAGCAGGCCTCTTATCTCTTGCAGCTGATCCTGGCTGTGATACCTTTTAGAACGCAATCACCAGCCAAACTAAGAGATCATATTGTAAATTTTATGAAGCTAGTGCATTTTTTCTTGTCTGCAGCTGACATGTCCTCCAGAGCTACAGAAAATATAGGTAGGTAAACCTGAGAAGAAAGTAGATCAAGTACCAATGCATTTTAAGGCACTCAGAAAAAAAACACTCCGTCAAGATTTCTATACAAAATGAAAGTACAAACATCTTTAAAAATCTTGGTCTGTTTTTGTTCACATTTCTCTGACTCTAATCTTACATCAAAACATACAAACTGCGCTTTACTTCTCCTTGGTCTGGGCCAATCCTATTTCAAGAACACACTTACCCCAGACCATGTAAACTCTAGGCTCACAGTCTGATTAATCTGAAATGTCTGCCCTGGTTCCAGCCCACTACACTTGTCTTTGGAGATGAATGAGAGATCACAAACCAGGCTACTGCCTGAGGGCTGGAATTCGGGAGCCTCGAACAGCGGTACTACTTGTTGGATATGGTTGGGTGATACACTAATGTGCCTGAGTGAGACATTACCCCTGCAGAAAAAAATTCTCTCCTCATTCTTTTCTCCACTTAGAAACACAGAATGGCTTAGGTTGCAAGGGATATTAAAAATCATTAAGCTTACACTCCCCTGCTGTGTGGGCAGGTTTGCCACGTACCAGATCAGGCATGCCCAGGATTCCATTCCAACCTCTTACTGGGACATCTTTATTCTGTGAGGGGCAGCACCTGCTGCCAAACCAGATGCTGCCCATGAGCAGTCTAAGCACCGCTTTGCCATGACTAAAAGCAGCACAATGTTGGCAATCCAAATCCCAGTTACAAGGGAAATACAGCAGAAGGAATTGCCAAGATGGACATTGCCAGCCTGCTTCAGGACTCAGCTGCATACCAGATGTAGCCTTAGAGTGCAGTGATGTGATCTCCCAGGAGGTAACATCATATGCATGGAAAGGACCCCCAGATCACCCTTCTTATTGCTCAATTAGTAGATGTCTGTGGTCTTGATCACAAGATTTGGGCACACAGCTCAGAGGGCACTGAAAGCCCTCTATTATTCAAAAGTTGATTGTCCCAGAAATAGGCAGGTTTAATGAACTAGCTTGGATGTGGGTAGCAAACTGACTGCAACATCACACAATTCACATGACTTCATTTATCCTTTTAAAGTCAATTTTTCCTACATAATTTCATCTCATCATTAACTGATTTTGGCTGCAAATCTCCTTTCAGCTTCTTTTTACCTCTGAAATCAAGGTCAGATGCACATCTGAGACTGGGCAAACAGCTTATGCTCTCACAACCATAGAAACAAACTGTCATGGTAGGGATCTGAGGAGGGTGGACTGAATATCTCAGGTAAAGGGATAGAAGAGAGCATACGTATCTTTTTATAAGCCATTCAATGAAATCCAAGCACTGAGTAAATTAGTCTGCATGTACCATTCTACCTCTCTGTTCTTCTATCTGTTATGTTAATTATTGGAGAAAGATAAGAGAATGTATATGAAGAATATCAGCAAAACCTGTTCATTACCTACTATTAAATGGGTGTAGAGTTCAAGACAAACTTCAGGAGATACAGACATAACTCCCTGGACAGACTGCTCAGCTGCCAGAGATTCTAACTGAAAACAGCACAGACAGGCTCACTAAACTTGCCTTCATTTGGTGGTAAAGTTATTTTAAATCTCTCAAGAGATTCCATTCCACTTAAATGCAGTGTGATAAGTAACATTTAATGATACTATGAGAGCAACAGCATCTGGAAAAGTGAGTAACATATTTTTTTCCTTCCTGTTTTGAGATTTGTGGTGCTTGTGACCTTCACTAAAGAATCAGGCTTTGTAGACAAAAAAAGGGAAAGAGCAAGGCTGAGATACAGTAAGTTTCCCCGAGGAACAGAAGGAGATGAGTGCTGGCACCACTGAGCGTTACACAGCCAGTTTTGCCAGGTAAGAAGAGAAATAACTACCCAGCCAATTATGATAGAGGGAAAACAGACATGCATGGCAATCACTAGTCCTTCCTCCCATGAATTCTTAAGCAGCACTGCTCTCTCTGGTAACAGGTGAGGTACCCAAAAAACTGCAAAGAGAAAGATCCTGCTCTTCCAGAAAACACACTTTGTCTACAGACACAGGGCAATGTCCTGTAATGCCGCACTGCTGCTACTATTTCTGACAGTTACAAACTATAAACCATTTTTGTGTGATTGATTTTTGGAGCTCAGATTGGTACTGCCCATGTTCCTAGAAACTGCGTCACTGGAAGCTGGCTGGCCTCTAGATCCATTACCAACCACAGCTTCTGTCAGTGACAGCAATCAATGGCTGGGAAACACTGCTTTAGGGAAAAAAAATATTCTTAAGTGAATTTACTGAACAGAGACTAAAGCAGCTCTGATCAGTCGGGTAATACAGTTACCGTTTTTTTTTCCCTCCACCCTATTTTAAAATCAGACTTTTATTTCCAGGGTTTTTTTTCCACAAGTATAGCATAGAGGAACTGATTCTCTTAGGAATTTTCATTCTAAATCAAAAAAAGTCACTGAGAAACATGATGCATGTGATAAGCTGGAAGGCCACTCCATTAAATATTGTGCATGTACTTTAAAGGAACAACAGAAACCATCAGGCTCTGGTCTCAGTGGAAAACAAAACAACTAAAAAAACAAACCATATTCTCCACATCCAATAGTAAAAAATAAAGTTGAGTAAAAATCTGCAAAAAGGGACAATTTGCTCTGGCATTATCATACAGCATTAGTGTTATCAATCTCTTTTCTCGTACTCCTATTCCACTGCCTAAGATTGTGTCATCCCAGAAATCTACTGACCTTTCCAAATATTTGCTGTCATGCTTCTCACCAGCTACTTTTGAATTCAAGTTATCTTTGACTTTCAATAAAAATCCTACAAGCTGCTCAAGTGTAATTTCCTTGGATTGTGGGGAGTATCTGTAAGTTCGCGAAAAGTACAGATTGCGTCTTTGCAATCTGGATGTGTTCCTGGGCAGCCAGCTCTGGGTGACCCTGCTTGAGTCGGTTGGCCCGAATGACCTCCAGAGGTGCCTCCTCAGCCAACCTCACCTATTCTGTGATTCATGCAATTATTGTAATTACTGTGAACTTATCTAGATGCAAAATTTTGTTACTTAAATCAGAATAAGTTCAGTCTTAGTTGGTGAAAAAAAACTTGGCCCTGTTTTAAATACCTAACAGAAGCTGGGCAAATGTCTTGGTGTCTGAGAGCAGGAGAATGCTACAGCCACAGAAAAATAATACTTTTGAAGAAGAATTAGGTCCAATTCTTTGCTTTCACTTCCCAAAGTGCTGTCATTACAAGAATTTACTAGCCCACTTTCAGGACATATAGAAAAGAAATGAGATTAAGAAAATGAAAACACTTTTTGGCTGCATATCTAACAGGCCATACTGAAAAAGTAGTCCACAGTACCTGATAGCTGATTTCAAAGATTTGGGAAGAAATGAAAGCACAAAGTGATGCCCGGCCTGAGAAACTGTAACGTGGATGTTGATGGTAAAGGCAGAACAAGAAGGATAAGATGTCTGCCTAGCAGTGCTGGCCAACCACAATACGCCCTCCTGGAAATGGAAATATGTTCATGAGTCATTACTGTGCTGAGAGGACCCCTGCTGACAGCCCAGTTACAGTAAAACTAAAAAGACAACAACTTAAACAAAAAACTTGGCCAGAACAGAGAATCCAAAGTCAATACCATAGCATTCAGGGCTAAATATAACCACAAAAAGGAATCACAAAAGGCAATGCCATAGGCAGCGGTAGTTCATCTGTACCTCACGCTGGCGAGCCATGGAGGCTGCATGAAAGACAAGCACAAAGCAGAGACAGACAGCCAACATAACACAGTCTGAGCCATTCTCTGGATGACCGAGAAAAACCTTCAGCCGTCTACCGATATGTCAGAAGAGAACCCTGTGAGAACTGAAATACTCAAATACACAAAGCAGCAGAAATAGCAGATAAAGAACTGAAAACAAAACGTCATTCTTACAGCATCCAACTAAATCTATTCGTGTTGCAAGTTGAAGAAATCCATATTAATTAATTCTATACTCCTCAGTAAGGTTAGTTTTAGGGGATGCTTCCAGCAAACAATTCCTGTTAGCCTAGGTTAATGATGAGCTTTTCTAAACAGAAGCTGTGGTACACAATCCTATCCATGTGCTTCCTTAAACAAACTCAAATTTTCTTTCCACCCTGCTGAACATTCAACATGTACTGAATTTAAGTTCTGCAATAAATCAAGGCAATTAAAAATAGTGAACATTTGCGTTTACATGAGAACAAGAATTTTGAGATAATTACTCTGAAATTTGGAAGTGGAACCAAGCAATATGTCTAATTAGCTTGAAATGTACTCTTTTTGGAGTGCTTTTTGTACTGCTTTTTGGAGTTAGATTGGAAAGGATTTGAAGGGTTTGAATTTCAGAAAGTGTTGCTCAAATACTTAAGCTTTTACACCAGTCTTAAAGTTCAGCATGTGTCACAAACCACTGTAATAATAATGATGGTGATAATAAAACTTTGATAGCAGCCATCTGCCCATTCCAGACAGTTGAATCATTTCCAGTGCTCCCTGAGAGCCAGCACTGACATGGATTTTTATACACTATATCACAGACAGTATATGCAGGGTCTGCAGTCGAGACCTTTCTGTAATGACGTCAAAGAGGTTGTGCAGCCAGCATTTAAAATTGCTGCAGGCTTGTCCTAATGACATTAGGATATAACAAATGAGGAAAGAAGATATGTATATCAATGCTACAATAACAAGCAAGGACAGCATACTTAGCTCTGCAGGCAGCACTTAGGTTATCCTCCATGGAGCTGCTCTCTGAAGTTTGCGTCAGTGGAGGGGGTGGGGTGTGAATTCCGTGACGAAGAGGCATAACTCAGCTGGGGGACTTCTTAGTGTGAAGTCTGGAAAATTATAAAGAAAAAGTTAAGACAGAACTCGAACAAGAAGCTCTAAAGCACAGAGGCTTTAGCAAGATGGTTCAATTTTCTGCTTGCAGAGAGCCAAGTATATTGCTAAGAACACTCTACAGGACTAAATTGAGGATTTTTTTCAAAAGCAAAAAAACCCCACACACTTGAAATAAAATAATCAAACAAAATATTCAAATGGTACCCAGTCTTCTAGCAGAGTTATATAATGACTCAGTTGGCTTCAGCACTGCTGTTAACTTAAATGCATAGGTATGTGTGGCCATCTGATCTGGAGCTTTGCTGTTATGCACAGAGTAACACAAGTGTAAGCTTTTTCTCTAGCACAGCAACCTATAAACTGTCTCTCTCCCTCAATGCACCTGGATCCGTCAGGCCTCTGGGTACACTTGCAGAAGCTTGCAGCAGGTATTCATATAAAGAGAGGCAGGAAAGCTCATTTCTTAACAGGGGACAGAGAAACAGTGAAGCATGAGTCCACTTGTAAGTTTTACAGGAGTTCATGCACTTAAAAATCAATCAGGTCAGGTTTTGGGAAGCTTTGGTAGATGATTTTGTATTTTTAAAATCCAAATTACTAAGCAGTTGATAGTTTTCTGAGAATAAGCATATATGGATGCTGCGACAGGTGATAAAATTCCAAACATACTGGATCATTAACAGTACTTGTGAAATAAGGAGTAGGTGCGTACTCAGTGCAAGCTGGTGCTCTATTCATCATACAAAATACAGTTCTTGGAATGGTACCCTTCATGACTAAGCTCTGTAAAGATTCATTTCCATGTCAATGAGACTACTGCTACTTTTATAAAATATATTAATAAATATCTGTTGTTTTCTATATCTCTGAAATATCCTGATTTAGCTGTTCAAGCTAATAGCACAGTGTGAACATTTAGAGTTCCTTCATGCCCTTACTTAATTTTCACTCTGCTTAACACAGTACCTGCAGCACTCCAGGTGTCTGTCTCAGAATAACTATATAGTTTATCATAACTACATTTAGCAAAAAAATAAAAAGTTGAAGTTTTACTCCTTGTACCTTTACTTTTATTATATTTTATGGAAATCACTACAAAGACCTTACAAAAACATAATTTAATTGCTAAGTTTGGTAATGTTTTCAAGCTTTGCTTGTAACTATCTAACTGCAAGGGTTTCAGGTCTCTACATGTGATGAGTGAAGAACAGAAGCAACACCACATGAAAGAGTCAAGTATTTGCAGGTAACACGTCAGCATATGCTTTCACACTTTTTGTCTGTTTACTTGGTTTTAGTAGTACAAAGGACTCAGACAAGCAAGCCAAGAAGGCCTCAAGCCCTCAGAGACCATAATTTTCAGCAAGGAAGAAAATTTCGACTGATTTCTGAGGTAAGAAAGAATACTGGCAATTTTTATGGTATCCAACAATATTGGTGGAAGTTAATTTCACAAAGCTGTAGGAGCCAAACACAAACTAAAAGTAGCAGATTTCAGACTGAAGGTTTGAATGGACTTTAGCTCTTGTAAAAGATCTTGTCCCATAAGTTATTGGGGAAAACAATCAAGTCATGATAACAAAGCAGGTTAGCTCCTTGTAATAAGGAAAACTTTTCATAGATTCTGTTCTAAACTCTTTGCCTGTTGTAATAAATGTAAAATAACCTGGTTAAGTGAGAGGCATGAAAAAAAGAAATGCTGGTGAAAATCTGTAACTAATCATGGTGACTACGTTACAAACTGCTGGTTTGTAGCTGAGAATTTGCTCTATCAAATGGACTATCCAACACTATCAAATACTGTTATTGTGCTCTTTGATGAAGTTTCCATGGAAATAAACAGAAGGCAGTACTTTCGGCACAAACTGTATTTTTTAATGTAGTACACTTTCATGAAATTTCAATATTGGTTAAAATAATCAATCGTAGAGTGCTTCCATTGATATATTTCTTTCAGACACGTAAGTAGACAAGGTCTTCAGAGATAAGTATTATTGTCTGAAAAGCTATGTTTGACAACTGTTCAACGCATACTCAATGGAAGTTTCTAAAATATCCTCCTTTTTTAGTGAGGGAAGAACTAAAAGATTTAAGCCCTCATCAAGCCCTGGCTGCTGATGAAAAAAGTGCAATAGTGCAGTCAGTAGAAAAGAAAGGCTAGGTTGACCTGGGATCCTGTAGTTTAAGGCCTGAACATGCGGTATGGCTATGAAACACAGTCTGAAACAGACATGGACTCCTAAAATCATAGGGCTGCCTGCACAGCATGTCCCAAATGGCAGGAACAGTGAGATACTCCCTGTAAGGTGTTCTATTGCACAGCATACCAGGCATCTCATTTGCATCAGACCAGGGCATGCAATAATCTAACAATGGCATATGTTTGGCATACGTTTAAGCGCAAGGAATAAGACTTTGGCCTTATTATCTGATCATTTTGTTGCCTAGCATAACTGCAGAATTCTGAAGCAACTAGAGAAAGATTCATGCAATGTATATCCCAAACAGAAAAATCAGGGAACACATGGAAAACAGCTGAGGATCAACAGTGTGTGTGCTTAGTGCCACCTCCACATTAAGTCTGGGGACAGAAATGTATCTGGCCATAACACAAAACAGATAGTCTCTGGTTACAGTGTTTGTTCTGAACCTCTTCCAACCACTCACTGAACTCCATGAAGTGGCAGAAATATTTAACAAATGCTTCCATGATGATACTTCTACCACTTATCTTTGGAAAAGGCTCACTTGATATTGGTCTCCAAGGACAGAGATAACTCAGCAACTGCAGTACAAAGGACTCGGCCAACTACTTGACTGCTGAACTCAACATTTTATTGTCAGTTTTCCCAGATGTTCACACAGCGTGTCTGAAACTTTTTCGATCCCAACTGCCAAACATTTTTCTTGAAAGGAAGAGAGAAAGGAACTTAGGAGATTACAAATTCAGTACATAAAAGACATTTAAGTAGAAATATAAATACACAAATTGCATGGTACTTTTTTTCTGGGCTAAGAAACATCAAAAACCTGTATCACAAACCTCAGTGGTTGATTACAATCTACTACGTTGATGTTGCATTCCTACTCTTAGTTTATTCTTCTGAAATACCCTAGATTCATTGCATGAAAGCCAATGACTGTCTTGAGGGATGTAACAGACTGGAAATACAGGGCAAATATTTGTTTCAGAATTTCCAGAGAGGGAAAAAAAAAAAATAATAAAAAAAATCAGGCCTTTGGAATAACTAGTCAAAACTAAATCCTGTAAGACTTCTGTATTAGAGGTCAATTTTCCAGGTTGGAAAGAATGAGTTGGATGTTTGGCTGCTTCTATCTTTGAACTTTCACACCTCACACTGTTCATATAGACATAAAATCTCATAAATCCAAAGCCTACTAAACAAGAGAGTGGAAAAACGGCTGCAGACCCTCAGAACTGATCTATTCAACTATTACCTCAGGGATACTTTGAGAAACATGTATAAATTTTTAGAAAATTTGAATCAAGACATAATTTTCATAGCAAAAGATCTCTCTAAACAGAATTTTCCTGAATATTCATTATATCAGTGTTCTTCTTTTTTTTTTTTTCTGCTCATTTAAGATTTTGATTTGTATTTTGGAATCCATTACCTGCTAGGATTAATTCCATTTAAAAAAAAAAAGAATTCTAAAAACATGGATAGTGTATAGAGATGGGATTGCTTAGACTACCTTGTTCAGCACAAGACAAACAGATTTTTATAACTTTTAGTATGTCCAGAAAAAAAAAAAAAAACAAAACAGAACACACAATATTTTTTAAAGCTTCTGATGAAAATGGAAGCCTATTTCAGTTCCAGAAACTCTTTTTTTATATTCCACTATCCAGGGAAATAATAAATACCAAAATTCAACTGCTATTTGATGGAGTAATTGCAGTTATAAGACAACCAATTATTTAGGATCTTACATAGCACTCTTTGCATGCCACAGCATTTTTCCAGCATAAAACAACAGTCAAACTTCTCTTTTTGTTCATATACTCTCAACTTAAAAAAAAAAAAAAAAATACAATAATAACATTTTCTTTCAATTTTCTATCAACACCACGTAAATGGCACAGCTTAGTCTGTATGCTGAACTTCAGTGCCAGGATCCAAAACAGAAGAAATGATTACAGTCTTAGTACTTCTTTTTTTCATTTCCCACTGTCTTCTCACTTCTCTGACCATAAATAACTTACTGCTGCATTATCCTCCCATTCTCACTGAAAGTCATTGATTTAAAGGATGTTAAATGAGGTTAAAAAAAAAAAAACAGCTCAAAGTGCTTTTAGACATACAAAATGCAGGACAGAATTCAGTGCATGCAAACAAAACCAAGCTTCTGAAAGCTTACATATCTCTGAAAGACTAGACACTTTTAGCTCCTCTGCAGCTAAACCTGAATAAATTGCATACACAAAACTGTTGGAGCACAGTGGGAAAACACCACAACGTTTAATTTTAGGCACCTAATCTAAGGGTAGTCACTGGAGCCTCCAGTGCTAACTCTGAGAACTAAGTTCTGATTTTGTAGATGTTACAAGATGGTACAAGATGTAATTTTGTAGATTAAATTCAGGTAATATCCTACGCTACTATGACAATATGGTCTCTCTTTCATTCAGAGTAGTCTCTCTATCATCAGAGTCCAGAACATGGTGTATATTAACATCTTCCAGCAGAGATTTCTTGCCAAGACACAGTGCTTTGCAATACCAGCTCTCAGGCAAATCAGCTGAACATCTATCTGACTACTAGAATGCACAGGCATTATTCAGTGGCAGGCTTTAAAAGAAATTTGCATGAGAATTTAAAAAAAAATAATAGTTCCCATTCTCAGCTGAACAAAGATACAGAAGATGTACATCATCATCATAACTACATAGTGAGGGAGAAATAAAGGGCTGAGAAAACATGACAGTGTTTCACAGGAAAAACTGTACGTCTTTAACCTTGTGCTTAAAAATGAACCACATAGAGAGAAAACACTGGCTGGGTTCTGAAGAGAAGACAAAAAGGCAGCTGCCCTTGGCTTCTCAGTTGCACACCATGGAGCTGCATGGGAAAGACGTGCAATACGACAGCATGTGCAATCAGAGCAAAGGCACAAAGACAATCTTACCAAGATACTGTGGTCCAGCTGGAGCTGTGAATGCTGGGGGTTACAGCTCAAGAAAGAGGTCATCCAAGTGAAAAGGATCTGGACAGAGCAGCAAATTTAAATATACATGAAGAAACTATACCATTTGAGAGTAGGCAGAAGAAAACCGGGCTGTTTTACCTACAGTATAAAAAAATAAAGAGAGAGAACACAACAGAAATCTTCTGTTTTAGAAAAAGTTGTGAAAAGGAGGAGAATAACATTTTTCTTCATGGTTAAGACTGATGAATTTGAACGAGTGGGAAAAAAAAAAAAAAGGGAAAAATTATAAAGTAGCATATTTAGAAAATTCCCATCTATGGAGGTTTTGGAGGTTTTAGAAAATTATTTAGACAAATTGAAAAGAGACAACTAAAGGCAAGATGCATCCTTTGAGTCATTAGACATTTTAGATCTCTTTCCTTTTTTTTTTTTTTTTTTTTTTTTTTTTTTTTAAGACCCTGTGCTTTTAAAACTTAATATCTAAAGGCAGTATCTGAACTATAAGGAGAAGGTGTGAGATAAGGTTGACACCAGATTTTTCCCTCTTATACTACTCACAAAATAGGACAGTGCCACAAAATTGTTTTCTTATGCAACCTCCTTTAATCACTGGTTTGTATCTGTCAGCACTGGACTGACTGAATGAAACTGAATCTCTTAGGGCTCATTGTTTAGGGCTATTTTCCAGTACTGGAATATATTAAATACCAGTAGAAGAATTCATTTATCTTATCAAAGTCAATCTGCAACTCCTCTTCATTTCTAGGAGTGTTTTAAAAAAATAAATAAATTCAAACTTATTGCTCCATATTGTGATAAAATCCAGGCACATACCAAATACTTCTCAAAACCTTTATTCTTAGGGAAAGAAGAGAGGACCAGAGCGGATATATAGCATGTTCCAGTCAGTCTGACGGATCACTGGATAAGGACTTCAGGGCATGCCAAAAACTACTTCTGGGCTTCAGCAAGGATATATGGCCAACCTTTAGTAATACATCAGATGGATGGCAGGCTTGGCATTCAAATGGTGTTTCTGAACATCTACACCTCTTATCACCTCCAGTGAGACAGTGGCAAAAATGCACACACATATTTTGAATCTTTTTAATACAAAACCCATTTGTAGCACACATTGACTTACCAATATTTAGAAATTTTTATTTTTTTCTTTGGTTTATGATTTTTCATGTCTTACCCACTATAGGTAAGACTTTATTTGTAACATACGTGCGTTACTGTAGGCAGAAAAGAAGGTGTTATAAATATCCTTCATTGAAGGAAACTTTGCATCATGCATTTTGAAAGGAAAAATGGTAAAAAGCTAAATCTATTTTCATTTGCTCCTATAAAGTCTAAAAGATTTCAGGGGGCTTCTTTCTTGGTAAACTTTCTGGCTTTATTTTTCCTCTCTTGCTTTCATCTATTCCAAATTCTATAGTCCTTAAATAAGTGAACAAGTATCTTACAGCCAGAAGGAAAAAAAGTTACTAACTTGGCTCATGTTTGCAAAGTCAACAGGGATTTTCTAGTATTTTCTGAGGACACATAGGCATGTTATGGCAAGGATACATAAAATAGACTTCCAGCATGGCATTACTAAGATGGACAAATCATGTATTAATTTTCAAAATATTTCAGAAATAGAGTTTAGTCAAATGAAAAAAAGGGATTAAGAGATTTGTTGTCTGTATGCTGTTTCCTACATAGGACCAAAATTACTATTTTTTTTCCCCCATCACAAGAAATTACCAATATAAAATATCCTTCTTAAAAAGAACATAATTTAAATTTTAAGTAGTTGCATTGTGGTTTTGATTAAGGTGAACTGATGCAATAAAAATAAATTGCTGATTCCTGGGTTTGAATTATCAAGAGTGAAACTAAGAGGACTTTCCTTGTATAGAGCCAATATTAATTATTGGCAGTTAATGGCAGAATTATAGGTCATTTTCTTTTTATATAAAACTTTATTAAATGAACCAAACCGTATGCACCATGTCATAATGGGAAACATCAATAAACTCTTACAGAAATTTTTATTACATTTATATGGTGAAGATTGCTGTAAGAGTTCATGTTCTTCAGCTTAGATACAGCTGCACAGCATTCAATAGTTTTGCCTGGTTTTGTTAATTTGTCAAAAAGAAGAGACCATTTTGCTTTAACATTTTATAGAAAGTTTATACTTTAAATATTCTATGTCAAAACTAATTTACCAAGCTAAGATCAGAGGAGGAAGTTTAGTTCATGCAAGGAACAGAAGCTAACACTTAGTAAGAAGTCAGTATGGGGTCACTGACAATAGACAGAGAAGTTTCATTAACAACAAATCCTCTTGTCATTAGCCTAGGCCACTGAAGTAATCCAGTTCTCCCCTTCTCTCCCCCAAACACTGACAAAAGAACCTTGGGGCTTGAGTAGGTCAAGCAAACAAAGAAAAGAAGGTGAATGGAGAAGCACCTGTAAAGAGTTTCCAGTAATTTGGAGCAGAAACATTCTGCCCCTGAGAGGGAACAGTCACATCCATCACACCTGTGATCCCACCACATCTATTCCTTATGGGAGTCTCAGCAAATACCATCCCTATATAAGCAATTAGATCCTAGAAGGCCAGTGTAACCTATTTTTTTTTTCAGTTGGGACCTAAACAGCAAGAAATAATAGTCTTGCCATCTTAGTCTTACATTACATGCTATTCACACCTCCTTGTCACCTAGATTCTGACTACCCTGCCTTCTGACTGCCCTGTCTTATCTTTCTTGTTCCAGATTTGTTTATGCATACATTTCTCTTTCAGTTGATATTACAACTGAGTTAACAGAGTGTTTTCATACCATAACTCAGTTTCTTTTAAGTTTTCTCTTTCCCTATTGCACTTGAGAAAAATGACACAAATTGAAGCAGTCAACAGCAAGAGAAAATGACCTTTGGAATATCACTAACATGAGATAAATGAAAAAAAAAAAAAAGAACCATGAAAACTCATGTATCTCCCAGGTTGCTGCTATAGCAGTAGAGAGAGGCAAAACTGAAATAGTTCACAAACTTTTTGTGCATCAAAATAAAACACTGGTGTGCACAAAAAGGACATCAAAAGTGACACTAGTTTTATTATCTCCTTTTGTCCATATGTGAAATCACTTACCTCTACAGATGATTTAATCAACCACCGATATTTCCTCTTTTTTTGGTGTGATTTTCCTACATATTGCTTGACAATTTGGAAGTCAAGGAATAAAGGAACTTAATTTGGTCCAGCATCACAGATTTTTGCAATTACAGACTTTTCTGCTCTGCAAATACAAATGACATAAAATGACAGAGATGAATTCACAGCTTGTTTTTATCTGTTTCATGATTTTCACACAGAAGCCTGTTTGCTTGACTAGTCTTAAGGTGGATGTGAGACAGTTACCTCAGGTTGCACTACAGGAGGTTTAGATTGGATATCAGCAAGAAATTATTCATAGGAAGAGTGGCTAGGCATTGGAACAGGCTGCCCAGGTGGTGCAGTTGCCATCCTGGAGGTATTTAAGAGACATGTGGATGTGGCACTTAGGAAAATGAAGGACTTGATGCATTATGTGGGCGTTTGAACTTGATAATCTTAAATATCTTTTCCAAACTAGATGATTCACCTCTAAGTGATCCATTTGTTCTGACTGTTTCCCTGGAAAAGATAGGCAGTGACATCATAACAGTTCAAATCAGGTTGGTTTTGGGAAAGTCCTTGAACTTACTATAACTGCAGGCAGTTCTGATGTCAAATAAAATGTATTCAGTAACTGTGATCTGCAAAAAGCCAGCAGAGACTGTTTAAATGAATGTTTGTGATGAGAATAAAAATCAGTTCATGCTATTTTGTATAGGCCAAGAAACTCTCTTTTTACAGAAGAAGAGGCCAGGAATTTGAATCCTAAATTTATCCTATGGAAACTCTATGGTTATTGGTGACTGACACATTCAATTGTGACCATAGTGATAGTAATTTCAGATCATCATATGCAACTTCTTGTCAACATTTTTTAGTGCAATCTGAATTTGCTTCAAATAATGTAGCTAAAAATCCAAATAAGATGTTGATTTCCTGTAGGAACAAGAACATTCCAACATATCTACAAGAAGAAGCTTTTCTTCATAACAAAAGAAATCACATTGCTGAGTTTAAAATTATTTCAACTCCAATTACTCTGTTGGCCAACCTCTTCCTCCCCACCCAGCCAAGGATTCATGCCAACATCCAGATAGATCCTTGGCAGACATTTTCCTGACATGGTTGGCTTGAAAAGGCATGGGAGGAATTCCAGCACTGAAAATTCAGCTGCAGGTGGAAAAGCACAATCTGGCATATGCAATGGCAGTCATCACTACACATTGGCATTTATAATATATTTTTCTGGCTCAAAAAAATGTGTGATCATAAGCACTTTGTGTAGCATTCAATTACTGTATACAAGCAACTCTATCACTGCATACACAGCAGTACGATTGAATCATTGGCTTACCTTTGAAATACATCCTTAAAAGTCACTTAATCAGTTTGTATTTTGTTCAGTTGATGTCATCATTCCTGAACAGGAAGGAAAAGGTGCTTCAAATCCATCTCTGAACAAATGGCTGAGAACAGTAGCACAACCTCAATAAAATGCATAGCTAAAAGTCAGCAGCATCCTCTGTTCATTGTAGTGGATGAGTGCAGACCTGGACTGCAATTGCCTGATATATTTGAAGGTCTTCATACGCAGGCCAATCCCTCTCTAAGTATCTCCCCTGCCAACAGGCAGTAAGACATTTTAATGATTAGTGACTTCTACAAAACAAAGTTGTTGTTGTAGCAATTAGAGCAACTCTGGAAACATCTGAGATCTTTATTTGAATTTTGGTTCAGAGGCACCAATCAATAGCCCTTTGTAAAACTGTATAAGCGTGAGGGGACCTCCAGAGTTGATCTAGCCTCTGAAAACCTACCAGGTATAGTCAAGGCAGTGGCTTCCTATTTCTAGAGCTCATTCACACTTGGCATAACCTGGAAACCCAGCACTGAGTGCAAGCAGGCAACAGTAAATGAGCCTGTCTTAGCAGTAATGTGACAGAAATCACAAGATAGAGAGTCTTACTGTTATAATTTGACTGCTGTAAGGGGTGGAAAATTCCAGATGAGATCTTTGTAAAATGGAGTACAGAATCTCTTGTAGGGCATAATGCTGCCTTCCCAGGAAGCCCATCCAGACTGCAGGTCAATGGTGCTCTCTTATTCTCAGTGATGTCTTCCTAAGCCTTTGACTCCTTTATCAAGTTTGCAAGTTAGCTGAGCGTCTCGCAGGAACAACAGTAATTCTATTTCATGCATATCATTCTGCAGTGGAAAACAATAAAAATAGTTAATTGCTCTGAGAAAAAAAAAAAAAAAAAGAAAGAAAGAAGAAAGAAAGAAGAAAGAAAAAAAAAAAAGAAAAAGACGAAGTACAAAAAAAGAAAAGGAAAAAAAAAAAAGTATTTCTGGAAGAGCAAAATGCTACTTTGTGTCAAACGTTAATGACCCTGGGTTTGTGGCTCCTCACCAAAAACAGACCAGAAACCCAGCTGATGTAGAAATTGGTGACACAAGGCCACACAGGCTAGAAACCAAAGCCACTTCGTAGATGAAGGTCTAGAACCAAAATTCAAGCCTGCTTCATAAAAGTTCAGCAAAATGGGAGATTACATTGAGGAAATAACTTCCCAGATTGCCTCCCATTCTCTCTCTACCTAATAAGATATTTAGGACAGAAGACACCACAGCAGAACTGCCCTTGATTGGTCCTGAAATGCTACCATAATATTACTACTACTGTTGTTGTTATTAATATTAGAGTTTTCAGAGGAATAGGAGCGATTATTTTCATGCCATTTTGGAAACAGGAAGAAGATAAAAACAGATCTTATCTGAAATGCTGACAATTAAACATAATGCTCACCATGCTTAACTTAAAAAACTGGAGAACTTAAATAAGCCTATGCTAACTAATGCTAATTTATTACTAAAGAAAAATTGAGTTAGAAATGAACATTTTTCAAGCCTTATTAGAATCTCAGTTCTTAAAAAGTCTTCCAAAATTGAAATAACTTCTTTTTCACTATGAAACAAAGAATTTGCTTCCACAACAGGACAAGTTATTTTCACCTTTAAATGAAAACACCAACACTTAGAAATGACTCAGCAAGGAAGCATATTCTCCAATATCAATAGCAATCCAAGCGAAGATCCTTAGTATCATTTAGAACCATAATTAAAAGAAATTGGGTATGACACATAACAACGTTATTTTTGTTCACATTCGTCTTCATCTGGTAAAAAAAATGGCAATGGTTAGTTAGCGATATTATTCTCTCCTCCCAAGAAACATGGACCCTATTTTCCTACAACGAGACAGGGGCCAAGAAGTAGGTAGCGGTTTCAGGACAAAAAAAATACTACATTATTTGCCCCAGGCTGGGTTATATATATGTATATATATATATTTGATTCACTGTAAATTACACTGCTCAGACACTCCATCCATACATAAGAAATGAAACTAAGAAAGTCATTTTAACAGGGCAAAACCAGAACTCCAGATACAAATTCCTCCACATTATTCAGACTCCAGTCATTGAATCATAAACCACATTCATGGTTTTGGCCCTGGATCCTAAGCAAACATTGTAGAGGCACCTCTTCCAGAGAGGTTCAGCTAAGCCAAAATCTTTATGGGACAGTTTGTCACTTTCCCAAGATGGAGATCAGAGATCAAACTTTCACAAAGCAGCAGCTGATCTGTATTGCTACAGGTGAGGACTGTTCCAAGAAAATGAGCAGAAGGGACAGCATTACAATTTTGATGTGAATTCTCATCAAGAAGTTTATCAAATCCTTTGAATCTCATTAATCAGAAGCTGAGTCCTGTACCTGACTTGTGCACCAAACTCAAATTCTGACCTGTGTCTGATGTAGATCTCAACACTGCCTTTTGAACTTATCTTTATGCAAACCACTCATTTTCTGTGAGAGCACAGACTGTTTTTTCTTTCTCTTGTACATAAAGAAACAAATAAGAAGAAAAGTGCCCTGGCTATAAATAGAATTCCTTAATTGCCTAACCTGCTTCAATTAATTCATTATACAATTACAGCTGCCAGTTCTTCACTGTGAAGAATCCTTGTAAACTGCTTCTCCAGAAGTATGACTTAAACAACACAAAATTAAGAATTTCTAAATGCAGCAAAACACAAACAATTATAATCAACACTGAAAAATTCTAATTTGACAGTAGGCATAATTAACAACGTAGGAAATTACCCCTATGATAATGTTCAATAGGAAGTAATGACATCTTCAGTATCTTGTACTCAGTATTATCTGCAGTCACAAAATTCCTATGTTTAAGTACCTAGCACAAATGCTGAAGGTTCAGCACTTATGATTTTTGGGGAGGTCTCCCAGGTTTTTGTGGTATTAGGTTCCTGCAAGCAAAAGACTCTTTGCCTAACATATTCCTCCCTTAGAGAGTATGAGACGATTCAGAATATGTGGCTAAGTCTTAGGCACACAGTGAAGAGAGCCAATGGCACAACATAGATCTTCGTTTCTAGTCACTTCTCTCAATGTCTGGTATGGAAGAGAGATTATGGAAGAGATCACTATGCCTGGGAAAATCATGGACCAGATCCTCTTAGAAGTTATGTTAAGGCACACACAAGACAGAGAGGTGAATCAAGACAGCCAGCATGGTTTCACCACTGGTAAAAGTTGCCTGACTAATCTGGTGGCCCCCAGTGATGCGGTGACGGTATCGGTGGACAGGCGAAGGGCAACAAATATAATCTACCTGGACTTCTGCAAAGCCTTTGACATGGTCCCTCACTACATCCTTCTCTCTAATTTGGAGAGGTAGAGATTTGAAAGATGGACTGTTCGATGGATTAAAGAATTGGTTGGCTGGTTGCAGCCGAAGTGTTGTGATCAAGTGTTCTGAGTCAGGGTGGGGGCCAGTCATGAGTGGTGTCCCCCCGGCGGTTGGTCTTAGGACCAGTGCTCTTCAGCATCTTTATTAATGACATAGAGAATGGAATCAAGTGCACCCTCAGCAAGTTTGCACATGTCACCAAGCTGAGTTGTGCAGTCAATACACTGGAGAGAAGGGAAGCCATCGAGAGGGACCTAGACTGGCTGGAAAAGTGAACCTAATGAGGTTCAGTAAGGCCAAGTGCAAGGTGCTACACTCAGGCCAGGGAATTCCCAGGTATTTATACAAACTGGGGGAAGATCTCCTTGAGAGTAGCCCTGCTGAAAAGGACATGGGGGTCCTGGTGTACAAGAAGAAGCTGGACACGAGGCAGCATAACTATATCCTGGGCTGCATTAAAAAAGGGGTGGCCAGCAGGGATAGGGAGGTGATTGTCCCCCTCTACTCTTGTGAGGCCCCATCTGCAGTACTGCATCCAGGCCTGGGGCCCCCAGTACAGGAAGGATGTGGAGCTCGTGGAGTGAGTCCAGAGGAGGGGCACTAAGATGATCAGGGCGCTGGAGCACCTCTCCTATGAAGAAAGGTTGAGGGAACTGGGCTTGTTTAGCTTGGAGAAAAGAAGGCTCCAAGGAGATCTCATTGTGGCCTTCCGATACTTGAAGGGAGCATCTGAACAAGAAGGGGAATGGCTGTTTATGAGGGTAGGTGGTGACAGGACAAGGGAAAATGGTTTTAAACTAAGATGGGAGGTTTGGTTAGATATTAGGAGGAAGTTTTTCACAGAGAGGGTGGTGACGCAGTGGAACAGGTTGCCCAAGGAGGTTGTGGATGCCCCAGCCCTGGAGGCATTCAAGGCCAGGCTGGATGTGGCTCTGGGCAGCCTGGTCTGGTGGTTGGCAACCCTGCACATAGCAGGGGGGTTCAAACTCGATGATCTTTGTGGTCCTTTTCAATCCAGGCCATTTTGTGATTCTATGATTAATTCAGATACGCTCTTGAAGTTTTGACAAATTTTCTGTTTAGCATCAGAAGGTAATTTTTCTTTTTAATCTTGAAAGTTTTTCTCAGTTTTGGCTTTATTTCTGACAGAATGGCTAATTTTTTGTCACTCTCCCCTAGGATACAGTCAATCAAACTTACCTTATTACAGGAGCTTAATGAATGACAGCATCTCAGCCTAGCTTGGTAAATAATGCAATTGATTTTCAGGGACAGATAATCTCTCCTGTCTTGTTATAATCTTAGCTGTCCTTGTTAGCTTGTCCTTGCCCTCAACAGTGGGTCAGAGGGCCTATTTAGACTGGGAAATGAAACACAAGGGAACTGTAAAGTTAACTGACTCTGCAAGTAATTGATATTTTTGTAGTTTGTGGGATATTTTAAAGAAAAACTGAACAAGATGAAAAATTACATTAGGCCATGCAATGAAGATTGAAGAAGAGCAGTACTCACATCTGATGTGCAACATTTACAATCACCACTGCTTTGCAGAGTTGACAATGTGATGGAGAAAATCAGACCCACTTCAGAAGTCTGGTGAGAGTGCAAAAAGAGAAAAATTTTTCAGTTTCATAAAATACATAGGAATTATTATCATGCTCCACTTTAAAAATCACTGATAATAATATTGCTTTACACTTGTACTCTGGCTTAAAAAACATTAACAAACATCTTTAGAATGAAACCTCGGCCCTATTAAAGTTAACTGAAGTTCAGCCACTCAGCTTAAAAAAGCCAGTGTTCATATTTATAATATTCTCATTTTCTATTATTGAGCATTCTCTTTCATAATTTTCCATTTAGAAAGCCATCTTTGGATAACAAAGCAAACATGCCACAGATACAGAAATCTGACAAGGAATGAGCCTCTATTTCTGAAAGCATTCCAGACCACTGGATTTTTCATTAATTAGTATTTCTCAGAAAGTTGCTGATTAGCCTTCCAGCTGTTTCTAACACTTCAGTCTGAAACAGCCCAATAAAAACAAAGTCAACCTTTTACATTTTTAAATCTAATAACTTATAACTCCTAGCTTTTTGTATAGGCGAAGCTGACCAGAAATAAACCAGACAGAAAATAAGTAAGGAAAACAAAGACAAAGCAAAGAGGAACAACTTCAGAAACTACCAGATGAGAAAAAGCAAGATAAAAATTGAAATTGCTGCTAAACTTTGCCCATCGCTTCGTAACAGAGGCCTGTTTTTCACTTGCATTCCTAATCCTTCTAGGGTTTGAAATACTGTCAGACACTTCCGTATATATAAGTGCTTCTGGTATCCTCAGTATTGCTACTGCAGATAAATTATAACATACAATCCAAAAGGTATGTTAGATTCAGGATAATTCACTGGTGAGTAGACATGCATTTCTGTGAGAACTAATGTAGTAAAACAGAACACAGACAGAACTTGTAAAATAACATGATATTACATCACTCTCATAAAATGAAATCTCTACATAAATTTTACTCGCAATATTATTTTACATAAGGGATGAGGAAAAAATACATTAGAAGACTGCTTATTTTATGGTCCAAATGTAAGGCCCATTTCCCTGGCTTTTTCTTCACTAATAAATACGTAGCAACATGCATATTTAAAATAACAAATTAACAGGACACTTCACTGCACACACTTATATCCCTAGGGAGAAGATGAGAGAACAAACAATATGTGACAGATGTTAATCACATAGCTTAATGCACTATTGGAAATGGGTCAGAGATAACAGTGAAGAGCACCCCATTGAAACCATCAGAACAGAATTAGAATAAATTATAAATACCTATAATCAAATTGAAATACGAATAATGAATTTGTTTGGAAACAAAACAGTGTCTGTTATATGTTTTCAACATGGGTGTTCTGTGGAAGGTAGCCTCTCTTAACTGAAATCAGAATCAATATTCAGCTTTGGAGATAGCAATTAAGCAGACAGTTAGTATATGGAGATGTGGTTATAATCAATCAGACAGAGAAAGCGAATAAGAGCTTAACAGATGCTCTTAACTGTATTTTTTCTTAAAAATGCCTGCTGATCATTTTCATAAAAACACTGAACAAATTAGGTTTCCAAAGACCAGAATTCATCTTCAGTAACTACAAAAGGCTTGATGAGCAGCACTGAAATCCCTTGCTAAGGTATTAACAATGAATAGTAGAGAAGATGGAAACGATGGTGCTTTTATATCATGTGATTTTGGTCTAGGTAATATTCTGAACAGCTCATTTTATTGTTATCCATCTCATCTCTAGCGCTACACCTACTACATCTATAACTGGGACTGTAGTTCCTTTAATTCACTAAAATTTTCATTTGTTAGCAATCTTGGCTAAAGCAAAGTTCAAGTTCCCTGTAAAAGAGTGGATAAAAATTTCTTCCCCTTCATCCATTTTCATTGTCTCTTTTAAATATAAATGAACTTGACAATAACTACTTCAAAGTATTAAACTAATGCCTAGGATAATATGAACATTACTTTAACTGGAGATCCCATTCACTCAAGTAGAAATTAGAAATAACAACAACAAGGCCTTCTGGAAGAGTTCTCCCTTCTGTACTCTCTCCTAAAATGAAGGGATTTTTCAATTTAGAATGATATTTTATCCTACATTTCTGTAGAAACAGGGAAAAAAGCATAATATTGACAAATCATTGGCTTTTTAATTTTAGTTTGGCTGCAAATTCTCATGGAGTGTACAACAGTAACACCAGAAGACAGAGATAAGTGAACGAAGTTATGCATGAAGCACAACTTGACCAACAAACATCACAATAGATCCAAGCATCTTTAAAAAATAGCTATACACACACACACAAACCCTTCTAATTGCAAGATGATTAAAAAAAAAAAAAAAAAAAAGCAATCATATTTAACACTTGAGGATCCCTACGTTGAATATGATGCCTTAGAGGCTGTGCCACTAGATCTAAGCAGAGTGGTGTAATCACATACCTTTGACTTGCTGTTAGATCTCACAAATGCAGCTCAGTTAGTTTTCATTGCAGCAATGGTTTCTTGCTGACACAAAATCACAGAACAGTAGATTCTGGAGTCTCCACGCATCACCTGGTTCAGCTTAAAACAGGGCTACCTAGAGTATTTTGTAGTAGAGTAATAGTTTATTCGTTTGGAGTCAGGTTTTAAATATATCCAAAGATAGAGATTCTGCAGCCTCCCCAGGCAGCCTGTTCCAGTGCTTGACCAGACCCACTATAAAAGAGTTTCATATTTGTGTCCAAGCGAACAATCAGACGCTTTTCAGCAAGGGTGTTTTCCAGCCAGTTTCTAGCCTGTGCTGTTGCATGTGTTCTTACTATTCAACACACAGCATTTTTGTTTGTTGAGTTTCAGGCGTTCTGTGCTGGCCCATAATTCCAGCTCATCTACACCCTTCTGAACAGCAGCATTCTTCCCTTCCAATTTGTATTATGCCTCTCTTTCATATGGTGCTATCCAAGAAGTTGCTGAGACAACGACATACCATGCAGGTAGTTGATGGAGAAGTTGAACAGAAACACCCTAGTATCAGGTGCTAGGAAAAGCCATTCCTAACTGTCCATTCAGCGAACTTTGAGACTCTGATCACTTCCTGCAGATTCTGGTAGCCTTGGGATTTTCCTTTCTGAGATAATTTTTTTACAGGTTCATTGACAAACAGACGAAAACATAGCTGGGTTGCTCCAAAAGATTAAGTAATCATGTTATTTTATTGTTTACCCTATTGCAAAGTAAGCTTAGACGAGTTTGAATGAATGAATGTGAAGAGACAGCTGCTTTCCCCAGCACAGCCTATGTCCTGAAGAAATGGGGCTGCAGGCATGCCCTAAGTACTGTCAAGAGAAATGCTGTTTAGCTATTTCCTCTTCCCTGATTCAACTTGGGGGGAATAGAACAACTAAGCAAAAAAGATGCTGAGAAGAAAAAAAAAAAAAACATTTTTTTTTTTCTAATCTTCACTATCACCACGCAAGAGGAAGGTCAAGAGCACTGGACAGTAGCATGAAGAAAATTTTTGTTTTCACTTACGAAGAAGCTTGGGGAGAAGATATCTGCTGGCCTTCCCCAGTCTAAACTGAAAGCAACAGATTTCAGTTTTAAGTCTTATTAGAGCTGAGTGAGGTGGGATCCTCAGCAGAGTCTGCCATAGGGAGGAGAGGGAAGGGACTGTTCCACAAATGCACTTACTCTGCTAGCAGAGCTTCCACATGAGAGTAGCCTAGCATAAATGGCCCCAAATCCTTTGTCACATGCCTCTTAAGTTCTAAAATAACACCTTAAAAGGGTGTTATTGTTATCTTGTACATTCAAGACTTTATGCTTCATAGTTTGAATTCAGGATTGAACAGATACGGAAGAGGAAAGCTTCATTTTAAAACTAACTGAGCTCTACTGTTATTATAGGGTTAAGCACAACTGCATAGCTATTTATATCATTTAAATCTTTGGTGTCTTTCATTTTGCATCAGAGTTTTGGAGTAGATTAAAACTACTCATATTTGTCCTGGTAACTCTTGAGAAAAATGTCAAAACAAAATGTGCTGGAATTCAAAAGGGATATAAATATACAGTGGGATGAGATGGGTGATCTTGAACTTCAACTATCATATGTCAAAAGTTATTTTCTAGCGAGTCTGAAATATATGCTACTTCTCCACTTTTAAGACCAGGATTGGAGTGCGGAAGATGTTAGAGTACAGGAATAGCCAAAGTTATTTAATTGCAGGACGTTTTGGGGTTCATACAGGCAAAGCATGCACTCGCTAGCAGTAAGGCTGATCCCAAAGCCTCAGACGCTAACAAGGCCAGATTCTGGAGGGCTGGTATGAAATTTAAAACAAATTTTGTATCCAAGCATAGCACTGACACTGTGGACTTCAAAGAAAAATTTTTAGTGTTTAATCTTCCAAGTCCCTCATCCGCCAGAATCAGTGTGGATGCAAGCTGCCAATCTTAGTCAAGTGCCAATCTTAGCAGTCGTGGCTTATTAAATTACAATAGTTAAAAGCTTCAAATATTATTTTTCTCTCTTGAGGTTATATCAAAAGGTGCTTTGAATATTTGGGCTGGCACTCAATTTTCCTTCTTTACCCACACACCTAAGTGGATACGAGAGAGAACTCAGCTCACATTCAAACTTCACTGAATAAAAATCCCTGAAGAGACTGTCACTGGCTCTAACATTTTGAATTACCTTATAAGAGAAGCAGAACCACATCCCTCTTGTAATAAAGCACATTCTCATAGTTTTATCAGAGTAGCCCCATAAACAATAATTGTATTTTTCACAAAATCCAAAAGAAAGTCTTGTGGGAGATTAATTGTTCTTATAAACACAGTAGTTGAGTGATTTCAAGGAAGGAGACACAGCGGTAAGAGAAATATTCTGGAGAAGAAGGTGATAACCTCATTCCTTACCTAAATTAAAGCATAAAAAAAGAATCACTCAAGAAGAAATAACATTTTCACTACACGATTCAAAAATTTCAACCGATAAAGTCAGTATGTCTGTCTTTTTCCCTCTGAGATTCTTATAAATTGTGTTGGTAGAATGAGATCTTCTGTCAAATATCTCAAGCAGTTCAAGAAACAATTATGAGGAAAAGCAACGGACTGGAGACTGGAGAGAGACACAGGACTGTAAGACTTTGATGCAGAGACAAGGTAGAAAACAACCTCAAAACCACATCTGAGATGACAGCAAATCATTTATTCCTAAGCCTTGACTACCTGCTTGTGACAAGTAGTCATGGTCAGAGGGAACTGATAAAGTAGTAAACTGAACACAACTGTACAAAAACATACAGCATTTTGCTCTAGATGTTCAAAGTTCTTCTGTCCTCATAACAGTCGAATTTTTAGAAAGAGTGAAAACATGCTTTTATTGAACTTGTCAGTTCATAAGAACTCATGAGAAACATGGCATCCCATTTTACATATAAACAGTTAATATCTCTATCATGTTTTATGCATTTCCTTTTGCCTCAAAATATTGTTTAACTTTACCCATCACCTATTAATTATTCCTCTCTAAGCAAACACGTTAGGTGTTCTGAGCAGTTCTCCTGCCATTCCCTTACCTTATTACATATAAAAATATTTGCTTTTAAAAATTGTTTCCCAATCCTCCTTTAAAAACAGAAGAGATCAAGCAAATTGTCTGCAGCTCAAGCAGACAAAGCTGCAGTAGCTTTAAAAAAAAAAAACTACCTCAAGTACTAAAAACATAAATACTTATTCAGTAGGAAAAAATTTGCAGTCAATACTGAAAATTAAATGTTACCCAAAGCTTTCAAATGGAGGAACCATTAAATAAAAATAATGTACCTCATAAATACACTTTCAAAATAAAATAAACAAGAAAGTTATCAAAGTATGTGGTTATAATACCATGACATTAATGTCTTTAACCTTTCTTATTAGTACCTCTTTAACTTATTACCTAAGATCCTAAGGCAACTGGAATTGGGAAAGAAAGATGTGAGCATTGGGCTCTTCCACTATTCTATTTGTCTGATATTAAGGAGAAAGTAGATCAACTGTATTCTGAAGTTGCCTAGTTCCCACTGTCAGAAAATTAATCTTCCACAAGTGTTCCTCATAAGTCAAAAGACTGTGAAAACTAACAGAAATATTTCGGAAAAATAGACAACTGGATCCCATCAGACTTGCAATCAGTACCAACCTCATACAACTGTTTCTGGCTTCTTGATTTTATTTTCTCCAAAATGTTTGAGTATTTCTCCACTATATGCTCTGAGCATAGACACTCATCTACAACATTCAAAGTCGTTCACAATGTATCCCTTTTGAGAATCTGAATTCTTCAGAATCTGAAGAAGAGTTGAAATTCTACTATCCTCACTCATATGAGGACACCCAGTGGCTTCTGTGGGACTACTAACATAAGCAAATTGAACGTGGTCTAGGGCCACAGTATACTTCTAACTTTAGTTAAGACCACATCTCAAGCAGTGTTTTTTGTAGTTGTAGGTGTGCTTTATTTAATCAAATTATGTCTTAATTTAGGCAGAGCATTTAATTCAAATCAGTGAGTCATATTTTGAGGGAAGAGTTCAAAGAAAAAAGAGGTTACTGGCTACAAAGGCACCCAGAATACTCAGAAGAAGCACTTCAGAAGCAGCTCTAAATTTTGTGTACCGTGTTCTCCATCCAATTCCTCATATGTCCTTTCTGGAAAGATAACAGCAATTCTACATTCAGAAGCTGAACACTGGTGAAAGGTCCGGAAGTCACTGGAAATCTTGAGAGCAGTCCCTATCAAAGGATGATGCAGCAACAACAGGAGAAAATAGACTTGCCTGTACTACCCTGAAATTTCACTTGCATCCTAAACAGCCAAACAATATCACTGTTCTGTTTTCATAGTACAGCTGAATATCACTTACTTAGCTGACAAATGCTATCATCTTAGTATTTCCTAAAAGATATTGGATCCAATCCCCAGGTTCTTTGGAGCTATGAGAAGATACTAGTGAAATACACAGACGGGTCAAAGAAAATAACGTAGGAAATAATGCTTTACATTCTTATTTAACTCGGTGAGGAAAAACGATACCAGTTTAAACTGTACTGTGTTTAACCAGTACTTCTACAGGGAGGCTTTACAATCTCCATGTAGAAAGAGAACAACAGAGATAAGAATCACATAACTGAAAGGCAAATGTCTAGACTTTGGCCCCAGTTTGTTTTATTTTAGTATAGTTATTGCATAATTGCTTACAAGGATCTTTTGGGTTCTCACAGCCTCAAGATTTATATCACCCTAGTTAGCTAGCAACGTACAAGATATGTAAGGCCCATAAAAAGCTGATAAAAACCAAGAACAAAATACAATGCTGAAAAAAAGTTGATTATTTGTGGACACTATTGGACACAACTATTGTCACTACTTTGACTCTATGCTAGTGACACTATTACTTAACAAGTGTTTCACAGCAAAGAAATGGCAAGCTTATTCTTACAGCAATCTTAACTTCCAAACGGGAATTCAATGCCCTTTCCTCTCACAACTCATAAGTAAGCCACATTACGTGAATCCCAGGTGGAGAAATGTATAGTCTAGAGATCATGAACAAAATGTTTAAGTTCTACTGTCCTGTCTAATCCTAGAAAGAGTTCATTTTCTTTACAGTGTCTGGTAGGGCACAATGTTTTGGCTTTGGGAGAAAAACAATGTTGATGACACACTGATGTTCTAGTTGCTGAGCAGTGCTGTACAGAGCCAAGAGGGTTTCAATTTTTCAGCTGTCCTTCCAGCAAGGGAGCTCCAGGCAGACAAGGAGCCGGGAGAGAACAGAAGTAGGGCAGCTGACCTAACCTGATCAAAGGGATATTCCATACTATATGACAGCGTATGGAAAACGAAACAAAACAAAAACAACTGAAAAATGAGAAGAGTTGGCCAGAAGCAGCTCCTGGTGTTTGGGAAATTGCCGTGCAATCAGTTGGCAGGTGTTGAGCAGTTACTTTGTGTATCACTTCCTCTGTATACATACATAATATCATTACTGTTATTTCTCTCTTCCTTTCATGTCTTAGTAAACCTAATGAGCTCTATCTTTTCCTCACACTCTCTCCCCTTTGTTACAGGGGAGAGAACAAAAGGCTGTGTGGTGTTCAGCTGCTTGCTGGGTTAAAATCACAGCATCTACCTCTCCTCTTTCGGTGTGAGATACTTGCTGCCCTACATCTTTCTTACCTGTTGGTATGAATGCACTGGCTGCTCTACATTTCATCCACAAGACCTGACTCACCTTTTGGATATTAGAGATGGAGTCACAGAATCACAGGGATTAGAAAGGCCTTCAAGCAATCATCGAGTCTAATCCCTTTAATCCCTTTGCTAAAGTGGGTTTCCTACAATAGGTCACTGGTAGGCATCCAGGCAGGTCTTGAGTACCTCCATAGAAGGAGACTCCACAACCTCTCTGAGTAACCTCTTCCAGTGCTCCCTCACCTTTACCATAAAGAAGTTCTTCTGCACCTTTGAGAGTCTATGCAACTTTGAGTCTTTTGGAAGAGGTGGACATGCAAAGCTTTTTGAATAAATCATTCTGTGGAATCGAGCCTGAATACCAAACAAGCTGTCCTAAAAATAAAATAGCAAATAAAAACTTGAACCTGTTGGCACCAGCAATAGCAATGCCTGTTTAGGCCTTTTGAAGATGAGAGACCATCTCTGTTTTGGGCTTTGATCAAATTCTATAACCACTATGTGCAAAATAAAGCCATTAGACCTGATATTTTAGACTAACTTTAGAAGATTCCAGCTTTCACCTATATGCATTTATAGTGTAATTTATTGATGTGGAAGCCATCAGGGGTACAAGGAGTATAATTAATTTTACAAAAAGTCAAATAATGTTACAACTATATGTTTAACCAAGATCAGATGTCTTAATGGCAATAAAATAAAATGAAATAAAAATGCTCTGTGATTGAAAATTTCTTCTATTAAAATTATAGAGCAGCAAAGTGAGGAAATCTGAGATGGATCTCCCACAGCTGCAGGAACTCAGTTATATTATACATGTGATTACACTGTGCCTTGGACAGGGGAGTACAACTCCCACTAAAGCTAACTGCATTACATTTTCCATCTCTGTGTGAGATAGGTCAGATTCTCAACAGATATAAATCAACCAATTCCATTAAAGTCAGTGACAAGTTGGACTGATTTACACCAAATAAGCACTTGGTCCAGTCTCTTTCCTGTCTTGTAATAATTATACAACCAACTTATAATGGGTCTTGGAAACCAATTGCCTTTGTACCTTTAGTTTCTAGGCACACAGTAATAAAGGGATCACATTATCTTTTTATTCTCAGCACGTAATGGGGCAAGATGCCTTCTTGAAAGCGTGAAAGAGAAATGGATATTATTTGTGGCCCAGGTCTCCTTGCTCAGACCCATCAGAAAGATCTGCTCACCCATGGCAGCAGAGACAGGTTTAGGGATCTCTAGAACTGAAGAAAAAGGACTAGTAGTCACATCTTAGCCTCTGTCTGATACCCCTGAACTCAGATGACCAACTCCATGCTGAGCATTACAGACCATGGGTACATCAGAGCAAATGACTTGCCTACATTCTTATTAGCACTTTGTAAAGGAAAATACTGGTAATTTTGATCTGATAGTTCCTAAGATGATAAACTTTACAGGGCAAGAATCTTTTTCAAGAAAGAGCCAAGGCACTAGAAAACTAAGTAAATAAGTATACAGCAAGATACACACTCTCTACAACTTCCTTTTCTGGTGTTCAGACAAACAAATAATAGCAAGAAAAGTGAAACCATCTTTGCCTTTAACAGTTTGCAGCTTCATAAATACAGTACAGAGTCATTTGTAATGCACAAGCTGTTTTGGGTAATGAATCATTAATTGACAAAGTAAACACAGCATTATTATAAGAATGCTGGAAATGTTTTTGTTCATGTTCAGTATCCTTTGGGAACTTCTTGTACTTTGCTTAAGATTGCATCTCAGGAGGACTGTCTCCCTCCTTAAAAAAAAAAAAAAAAAAAAAAAGAAAAAAGAAAAAAACAGTAATTTATTTTGAAAGCTACAAATACTTTCTGAAGTAGCAAGAGGACAACATTCTACTTTCTGGTAGCCTTCATTCTCATTTCTTAAAGTTGAAAAGCCAAAGCAATACCAGCACCAAAAAAGCACAACCATAAATAATTATATATGCCTCAACATGCGTCACTGCAATTTACAAGACCATGGGACCTGACATTCATTGGCACCATACGGGGATGAAAGTGATGCACTGTAGTGCGAACACCTAAAGACTGCTAGCATGATACTAAGCCCATGCACTTTGAAGCCCATGCACTTTGAAACTGTCATTTCTTGTTGACTGAACCACTTTTAGGCAGAAGAGACAAAGCCAAAAGAAATTTTTTTTTTTTTTTTTTTTTTTTTTAAATCAGTCATCTGTGTGGCCCATTTCTAAAAAAATACCGTTACCTGCCTGACCGAACTTTTGTAACAAAAAACACTCATGACACAACTGAGACCTGCACCATCTACAGAGACACCTTTTATTGACCAAGTAGTTCATCCTGGTCTTTCTCCTAATGGCTCTAAAAATTTCTTCACCTACTAACCAAGGTAGTTGCTTGCCTATGTACTGTGATGTAAAGCAGTCTATCTTCACCTCTAGCTCTCTCTCCTTCTGTCAAAGAGACAAACAATGACATTAAAGGTTAAATAGGAAGGCAGAGAAAAGCAGAAAGGAAGTTCAGCAATCCTTCTTAGAATATGAGACAAGTTCTAAGTAATATTTTCATCTTTCCATAGGAGGTTATTTGACTGGAAAGGCTGAAACGGGAGAGTGGAGAGAAAAGGAAGGGTATCATTCTTTTTCTGTGCACTGCCTTTCTCTTTCAGTTTGCAGAGCAACATTCTTAATAACTGCATTGCAGCATCAAACTGAAACTCCCAGTTAAGAACCAGGAAAAACTATTTACCACTTCTGTAGTGCTGCAACCTCTTTCCAATGAGGGTCAACTCTAATCTTGCTCTTTTTCAGGCTCCACTGAGTTGCCAGATTCTTCTAATTGTATAAAGATAGAGCTCTGAGCACATATTCAAATCTGTAGAATTCCATGTGTCACAGAGCTGCCTGCACGTATCAGTCTTTTCTTTTTACCCACACTGGCCATTTTTCTTGTCTGAGCAGCCAGGCAAAAACCAAAAGTCAGAATGACCTAGACATGACTGAGCTGTCACAGTTTTCCAGTACACAGATGTCAAATAAGAGCACGGCATGCCTTAGAGTAGAGGTTTTTAGAAAAGAACAAGAAAGAAAAATTTTAGGCATTGCCATAAAAGCCTGGTCAACAAATTAAAGACTCATATGACAGTGGATTATCACTTTTTCAATGTGTTTAATTTTCCATGTCTCTGAATCTAATCTTTACAGGTGAACATATATTTTCTTGTATCTGTATTATTTGTCCTACCACAGAACATCACAGCTGTGCTCTTCTGGAGACATTAGACTTACATAAGCAAACAGCTAAGATAATTCAGATAATTTAAAATGATTTCAAGGTAACATGATGTTGTAATATAAATTACATGTAATTAAAATATTAAATTATATTGTATGTAATATGTATTACAAACATGCATAACATTCATGTAAGTAGCTGAATTATAGTCTGCCTTTTACCATAAGACAAAATCTATAAACCTATTTGACAGCTTAAAAATTTGCTTTGTTGCTTAAGTTTTGAAGAAATTCTATTCAAACTAACATCTGAAACCATATTAATTTCAGTATCATGCTGAAGGCAAACCAGACGCTAAGGTGTGATGTTTTATTTCTAGGCTTTGGAAAGAGCTAAGTCAATGGTGTCTGATGAGAAAAACAGAACTAATATGATTTTTCCACGTAAGAGCTAGCAACTGAAGTACTTTAAAAGCGGAGGTTTCCTCACCCTATGTTTTTCCACTTGAGCAGATATGATATATGCTTGTTTTAGCCTTTAGTGATATCTGGTTCATTAGAAGATAAAAGAATACTACCAGATATTTATTTTGATAATGTAAATCTTGCAATTGGGTATAAAATGTGAAAGTCTAATTCCTAACGAATCACTGAGAGAAAAACAAAATATATGGAAATAACACTACAGCTGTGTGTCTCTATTATCTGTCAAAACGTATTTACTGAAGTTACCACCACCACTTTCTCTCTCACATAACCTCCTCCTTAAATACCATAGATTTTTGCTATGGTATTTCTCGTAGGCATTAAATAAAGAATTGTGTGAAAGTTTAAGAGCACTCTGTAGAGAAAAGAACGTAAGTTGAAAAACATACTGAAGTTGCTACTTCACAGTTAACAGATTTCATTTGTACCCACATTGAGCTTGCAGACAGCACTATGTGCTCCTCTGCATAAATAGTGAACATGCAGCATTATCAATTGGTTCTTTGCATTCAGTATGACTTTAAGAGGAACCAGGTAGTCAATGTCCATAATTTTAGAGTGATTATTAGATCCCAAAGTTAATAACTTTAGAAAAATGACTGAAGAACAGATCACAGAGATGCATCAAGAGTATTTGTTCTCAGCTGAAGCATTAAGACATACATTTGTTTCTCTCTTCTATTTCTTTTGAAGGGATTGTTTTGTGGTGGGTTTTTTTATTTTTGTGGCTATTTGTTCTTCCTGTTTTTTTTTTTTTTTTTTTTTTTTTTGTTTGTTTGTTTTTGTTTTCTTTTGCTGAGGAAAGGGGAGGTTGAATAGAGGCAAAGAGTGTTTATGGTTGATTTTTTTGAAAGAGAGTCCTAATTTTTGAAACAAGCTATGGAAGTTAGCTGAACAGGATGGACAGCTAAACCATTCATATATGAAAACTACAGAGGGACTTTTGTTATTTCTTCTCCTGTAGAAAACTGAAATAACGGGTTTTGACATAATCTTTCAACAAAAATTTCCTCAACATGGATCACTTCTATCTCTTGCTTAAGAATAACTTAATACACAGACTAAAGAAGAAACTGATACACTGAATCTCTGCAGGGAACAAGAGCCATCTACCCAGTGGCTTTGTTCGTTACTGTTAACTATACCACTGCCACAGAGCCATGCTACCAGAGAGACTCATCTGTCTTACCTTACGCACAGGAATCTTCCTGGAGATTATTAAAGATGAAATTATTTTCTTCTCTACAATTCTACCACAAGACAGAAAAAGAGTTAATGGAATGCTTTCCTTTAAGGAAATAAGGAAAAAGCTTATTTGCAGTAAAACTTGAGTTCAGAAACATATAGTTCCAGTAGACTGGACTCCAAAGATAGGAGGTACCTGCAGCTGGCCTGCCGCTTCTCAAATTGAACCGATAAACCTGTAGCAGTAACAACAATATGGCATGTGAAAAAAAAAGTACTGAGCACAGCATGGCTATGCTGTGTTTAGGACTCACCAGAAAAATCACCCACAAAATGCAAAGTAAACAACATACAAGCTACATCACTAGTACACGCCAGCCCAGAAGCACTGTGGCAATCTTACAGGTGTCTGAGCAGACTAGTAGTGCTGTGTGTGCTGTGTCAGGTGAACAGTCTGAAAACACAGGAGCTTCTCTAAACCTGATGAGATGGTGAAGCCTTTTTTTTTTTTTTTTTTTATTTTTTTGTTTTTATTTTTTCCTTTGAAAAACAGACTGAGCTAAGTAGGTACTCCTCTGCTAATGTATCACAAGAAAACTTTTAGGACTCCATGTGCTGAGTTGCCTAAAAGTTGTAATGTCATTAGAGCATTTTTTTCATAAAAATGCTCTCGACACATTCAGCAAGCAGCACAGAATCTCATGAAAATGTAGGAGGCATTACTTTGCTCTTTGCATAAAAATTGACAGAGCTAGGAAGAGGGACACACAGACTTTGTTGCCCAGTCAGCAAATAGTAAATAGAATTCCTGCCCTGGAATCAGCACTCAACACTTGCAGGAACATAATGCTAAACAATGACAAAGACATTTGAATTATGTTACAATAGTAAAAATAATTATGGAAAGTACCAGATTGGTTAGCATTTGGCAACATCAAATTAATGTTATTGTTTTAATTAGCTTTCTTTTCAGTTCATGCATTGACTTCAGAAAGCTGTTACTCTGTTTTGATAAACAAAAATGCCTCTGCAAGAAGAGCATAACATAGAAAATCTTTCTCCCTTTCTCTTAAAACAAAACAAAAAAAAAAGATGGTTTTGTTCATCTAGCTATAAACCAGCATATTAGTTTAAAAATAACTTAGGAAACTATGTCTTTCTGAATTGTGATTTTGCCAACACAAAGAAATAGCTCATATATTTATCTATCATTACAGCCTGGTTATGGGAACTAGAAAAAGGAATGCAATGATAGGAACATTAACCTTTAACAATGGTTGAGCTATAACCCAGTCCTGTTCCAAGACTCCAGTTGCACAATGGGTCTTTTTACGATAGTTTAAAATGTCTTTTCTGATAGCAATGTTTATAGAATTAGCTTGGGATGACATCTTTTCTATTTCTCAGGGCCCTCGAAAGGCAGGGAAAAGAATGCCTTTGCTCCTGTCTAGTTTTCTTCACGCAATCTCTGCGACTATCAGGGAAATGAGGAGACCAGACATTTTGTCAAGGTTTCCATTCAGCAAGTCAACATTCCCTGCCATCTTCCTTCTAAACACTCGCTGCCAGAACACTTGGAGCTGCACTGTCAGACTCAGTGGGGCAGATAGGAGCCTAGATGTTTTCCTATCCCACATCACACCACACTTATCCCCTTTCTGTTCTTTATGAACCTTTATACTACATATTACCTACATACATATTTAGCACATACGAGGAAGTCTGTTAAAAGTATCTTTTGGAAGCACAGAGCAGAGCTTAGACCTAAAGACATACAAACGGTTACATTTTATGTTGCTTGAAGTTCCAAAGGAGACATAAACCCGTTTACTGTTTAATTTTCTGCAGTAGTGTGCTCGGTATTTAAAACTGTGAACACCAAAAAGGTGCTTCTGTAAAATTTAAAACCAAAGCATTTCAGATTTTTCTTTGTAAAGCAGTGAATCATGACTGAAGTGAGTTTAAAAATTTATATATATAAAAATATTTTACGATCTGTCTGAAATGCGTATTTGTGGAGGTTAAGTATTACAGGTATATCTAGGGTTTGGGAAAGCAATTGAAAAGTCAGTAAGCAAAAAGTATACATCTGTTTTAATAACTTTTTTTTTTCTTTTTTTTCTTTTTTTTCAGGTTAGGTCTCAGAACTGATACATGCCAGTCCATTTTTAGGTGCAAAAATGTTAGAAACACTCTGTGAGTCTCTTTTAATTTTTCTTCCCCTCCCCATTGGGTAGTAGCAAAACCTTCTGTAAACTACAACGCTCAATGACGTTGTAGGAGTATGATATTTCTGAAAAGCTGGGTTTTACTCTCATCAAGAAAAATAAGTCCTAATTATTTGAACGTGAAATGAAATAGGGTATATAATGTTAAACAGACAAAAGAAATTCTAGCACTTATGTCAATTAAAAGAGTTATTTGCATTTATGGCCATTTGTGTTCAAAAAAAATATAGCAAACATTTGAATACATACACAGTCATCACAATTAGACAGCTTCTCTTGTGATGGTATTTGCATATGAATGTACAACTGAGGTTAATTGCACAAGATTTACTTTCTAGTGCGTCTCAATTATAGGATTTCTCTGGGAAAACTTATTTGTGGTCACTGTTAGATAGGACTCAGCTATCAGGCATTTGGGTCAACAAAACTAAATGTTTTTCAAAACTTTTTTGGATGCTTTGCAATGTTACCTGGAATAAAAATAGCAACAAAGAAAAATGCCTTTTTTTTTTAAAAAAAAAAAAAAAAAAAAAATTCCTATTTCTATCCAGTTAGTGAAGACAGAGCTTCTTTACAGAGTTACCAATGGGAACTCTGTCAAAGGATAGGGTAGCACAACACCTTTGGTTCAGAGCATGGGTGCAGTTCTGGAGTAAATTCTCCAGTCACCTGCACCGTGCATTAGCTCAATTCACAGAACAATTTTGCTTCACGTGGACTGAATTCCTTGAGGAGGAAGCTGGGATGGACACTTCACTCCAGATACATACCAAATGCACTCCAGCTCCTACCATACACACATAGCCTGGAACAGGTAAGTACTTCAGACAGCTTCCTCCCACGTGGCTGCTGAGGACTTTCACTACAGGGAACCAAAATAAATCAGATCCAAAGCAATCCTTTTCTTAAAGCACAGCTAGTGCTAATAGTGCAGCAGTAGTATAAGCTGCTTCATTTTGCTCTCTGCTTCTATTGCACCTAATGGCTTTCTTATGTTGGCATCCAGAATGAACAGTCCAACTGATACAACAACTAGAAGAGCTAAAGCAGTATTTACTGAAATGCATTCTGGGTCAGATGCATAGAGAAGATTGTAGTGTTCCCAGTGCCTAACAACTTCTGCGCTCAATAACAATCAAATCCTCATTTAATATTTTAAATATCTGTTGTGAAGGTAATCTTTGTCATTGGTGGAATTACTGCGTATTTTTATCACAGTCAGTTCACCTACCTGCTTTTCTTTCAAGCAAGTAGTTCTCTATTAGTTAGGAGGAACTATTTGCTCAGTGCCTCTGTTGGAAGAACCTTTATATATTTTCCAGTGACCTTCAGTTTTGAGACCATCTAAAAATCTATTCTCTAGCCTGTCAGTTCTGGCTTCTCCTTTCCAATACTTCTGCACAATACAAGTGGCATCATCCCATGAGATATTTGGCAGAAGGAGGGACATTACCAACTGATTTCTCCACTCAAAGTTGAACTGTTTTCTACAGAAATATCTTTAAGACATTCTTGTTTAAAGATTTAAAAAAAAAAAAAAAAAAAAAGTACAACACAATACTTACGTTCTGGATAGTTTGCATCCCAGAATCAAATCTCTTGCAGAAGGCAGTGAATTCCTTAGGTCAGAGACAGTCATTGTGTTTTATATACACATATTAATAAAGATAATGTATTTATCTCTTAGTCTACAATATAATATTTTGATGCATAAAGATGTTTTCCACATACAGTACAGTACCCAATATTTTAGCACTAATATACTATACTCTAATTTTTTAACTGGGAGCAGGGAGAAACACTTGCAAATCTGGAGAAAAAGATATGATATCTCAACTTTGATTATTAAATTTGGTGACTTTTATACTAAATAATATACTACAGAAAGTTCAAGATTAAACACAACCTTCCTTAAAATGTCACCATGCTTTCACTGGCAATATCTAAAATGAGTTACCTTTAGAACCATAATTATAAAATCACATACTACTCCTACAAAACCTTCTAACCCTCTTGACAACAAACTAGCAAAGTTCTAGGCTGCAGCAAGCAAGGATATGTTCAAGCAAAACAACCTAGACAGAGAAACAAAGGAAAGAAGCTGCTTACCTTTAGAAGGCCTCAGGATCTCCAGCAAGATACCCGTACCTCCACTGCAAATCTTTAAATGAGGTCTGGAAAGGGATAGATCATGGCTTCAACCCTTCCAGTCACTCAGGTGAACTGCATACACCTGAGCTCCCTTGGGTTGGCCCTGCCTTCCCACCTGCTGCTCGATTACCAGTTCAGGCTGTACTTGGTCTTTCCACTACAGTGAATCATTCCTACTTAGGAAGTATCTCCTCTATGTGAAGTTATCTGAACAAATTTTAAGAAGAAAAATCTCACAATTTTAATATCATGCATGCTTCTTCTTGGCACAAGAAGATAGAGAACAGCTACCTAAGATAGATGTTTATCATTTGATTTCTGCACACTTGAAACTACTATAGTACCAGAGTATTTAATATATTGTGAAACTACACACGACACAGTAGACTTCATGTCGGAATCTTTTTTTCTTATGGATTTTGACCATAGCTATGCTTTAAGTCTTAGGAAAGAAAAGAAGATCTGCTATGCTCTTCAACTGGGGCTACTTACTAACTGATATAGATAGACATTAACTTCAATGCACCAGAGTTTTAAATGGATTTAAAAAATATAAGTTTAAGGATCAAGGCCTCAGGGTTTATCATTCTAGTTCAAATTTAAATTCAGTCATTAAGCAGTACAGTTCCAATGGTCTGTGGCACCTTAGAAGTTTGTTCAGTTTGAAGATCTTGCAATACATTTATTTTACCCATCGGAATAATTCCAGTCTGCATTTTCAGGTATGAGTTTTGGTCCAGGAGCATAATGGTTGACTCAGAAGGCACAATATGGCTTACAATGATAAATGAAAGAACTCAAGAGCCTCTTCTTTTTTCATTGGTGCTTATATTCACCTTATTTATCATAGTTGGACTTTTTCAGTAGAATTTTCCAGAACACAAACTACACAGTGATCCCTAGTTCTCCCTTCCTTTATCACGGGGTACAAAACTTCATGATATAACCACATTCAGGTCTATCAGCAGTAGCAAAACTGGAAATTCATTCAGTGTTTTTTTGGTGATTTTTTACTAACTAAGGGGGATGAAAGCAGTGTGTGGAGACAGGACAGGGGGAAATGGCCAGAAAGTGCAGCATAGGAAGTTCTGCACAAACGTGCACAAGAACTTCTTTACAGTGAGGTGACGGAGCACTGGAACAGGCTGCCCAGGGAGGTGGTGGAGTCTCCTTCTCTGGAGATGTTCAAGACCCGCCTGGTCACCTACTTGTGAGACCTGCTGTAGGGAACCTGCTTTGGCAGGGGGTTGGACTCAGTGATCTCTGGAGGTACCTTCCAATCCCTATGATTCTGTGATTCTGTGAAAATAACTTTACAGTTGTTTGAAATCTCCATCTTTATATTTCAAACATGTAGCGCTTTGTTGATGTTAAGGCTGGAAGGGACAGCTGTAATGAGCTAAAAGTGTTTCTAATTTTGTAAATCAAATTATATTTTATCAAACCATAATATGATTTATGGAAAAATACCTAGCTACAATTAAAAAAATAATTTAAACAAAAAAATCTGCTCTTCCCACTTAAACAATTAGTAATTATCAGACTTCAACTACAGTTACCTAATCCCTAGTTTGAATACAGTTAACTCCAGTCCTTGCATTTTTTTCACCTTTAGCTATCTAATACTTTCTGAATTCTGTAAACTTTGTTGTTAGAAGACCACAATTACATTAAAAATAAACTCCATTGATTTGCGTTCTTATTTTTCAGGCTTCTTAAATCAGATTGCAGCTCTTTCTGGAATCTTTGCATTTTGCTAATACGCTTTTTCAATAACAAATTGAACACCAAAAATTAAGCATATTAAATCTGCAATATTGCATGTCATCATCATTAAATTTACCTGCCCCTGATCAGTATTCCTTGTCCACAGATTTGACCATGCAGTCAAATTATGGAGAGAAAACTCATTTATGAAAAACTCTATATTACGCCCTTTTACTGCCTTTGCTAATGTGTTTAGAAGTAGCTTGATTTTAATCACACCTTACATCATTATGCAACATCACTGTGTCCAAAGAGACTGACGGTCACACTGTTGCTTGACAATACAAGTGTCAGAAAAATTTCATTGGTCTACCCAGGTTATTTTTGTCAAGGTATGCAAGTAAAAGAGGTCCAGAAGTCATAATCTGATCCAAACAGTTTTAGCAGTCAGAGATAAAATATCCCTTTAGAACTTCATGCCTCACTGCCACTGGAAAGGCTCTCACCATCAACAAGGAAGGCTGGCTCAGGTCCAGAGGGCATAACTGGGTGAATACCGGCATACAGAGACGTACCTCTATGGGGCAGTAACAGGAGAAAGTATCCAGACCTTTAACGAATAAAATAAAGTAATATAATTAAATAAAATAATAATAAAATGATGAAGTAAGGGGAGTGGAGGGTGAGGGGGCAGGGGAGGAGAGGACAGGCAAAGGAAAAACAGAAGCTGGGTGTGGCATTAGGTTCTGATACATGGTTCTAGTCAAGGTTAAAACACAAAAGCAAGTCATTTTTTCTTGCAATATTTTTTCCAGTAATCTTTTAAGTTAAGTAATCATTCACAGTACCCAGTGAAATCAGAGTTACTCCTAGTTTTGTCCATATTTAATTTGCCTTATTTCGAGATGAGTCAGACCCTTTTCATCTCTATGGTGAAGGAAAGCCACATAGTACAAAAGTAACACAGTTCAGAACATAAATAAACAACAAATCTTAGCTCCTCCTTGCATACGTCTAAATAAAGGATGTTATGATATTAGAAGATGCAGCTCTGTGAGCCAGGAAAAACCTGAAATAGTAAAGAAAGAAACGTACCATCCATTACACAAGCAGGCATGCAAATGGAAACTTCCTGGTGATAAATCTTTCCCCAGTGAAACTCTAAGAACAAGCTCAGTCTCACAGCTATTGCCAGTCCTGGTGACAGCTGCTTGGACAAGGCTCCCATTGTGTTAGTAAAGTCAAAGCCAACTTTATAAATTTGCATTGAGCTGACCTGCTAGTTCCCATCTGAACAAAGTGCTACCTCAACTCATAGACCACGATGTAGTCTCACTTTGCCCAGAAGACAGTTTCCAAAGCAAACAGTCAAGTTTCAATTTATGTAGAGAACAGACGTACAAATTGTCTAGTGACCTGAGGTGCAATGAGGAGAAAATAAAAATTTTCGTCAGCCAAAATATATTTCCATTTCAATTTGTTACTTGTAGCAGACCTAGATATGTTTCTTTCACTTTGGTTTCAAAGCTTCAGACAAGTACCAGGAAGATTAGCACAGATAAATATCAAATGACTTGTTCTGTGGTCTTACACATTCACTGAAATTAAGATGAGTCAACACAGCCAGGAGGCTAACATGCATCAGTCAAAATCATTTGTTTCTAGATATATATCTTATAAGCAATAGACTAACACCAGATGGATTCTTTTTGATCCTTAGTCAATCACCTCTCAACTCCTTTGAAATTTCATTCAAAAAACTTGTATCACTCATCAGCACTCAAGATTTGCAGTCTCTCCTGTGTTTCTCTTGTTCAGAAACAGCTATCCCAATCTAAGTCATTCAGGGAGTTGGAATAGATAATATCCAGAGATCTCTTCCAACACCTGTAATTCTGTGATTCTGTGAAATAATGTAGATCAAGACTAAAAAGCTTTCACTGAACACGGCACAGTCTTCATTAACATTGTATAATTCAGTATTATCTAGCAAGAATAGTGGGCCCATGTAAAATGATACATATATTTAATTTAAGGGGCATCAAAACAGATTTTCTTTAACTGCTCTCAAGGTCTTCTCCCCTATAGTCCTAAGGTAATTAGATTGGTTTGTGATTTCTATCCTGGGAGATTAAAAGAAGGAGGAATAGAATGATGGCCCTTTCAAACTCCACTTTCTAAATCTCTCTATGCTCTTTGAAAGTTCAGAAACATACTTGCCCATAGTCTCTGAGACAAAGCTACATGTGATATGTCCAAAATAAAAATACATTTTTTAAAAAAAGAACATATTCAGAAGCTTCATCAGGCTAAATAGGCATATCAATGACATTTGATGAACAGTTTAAATGGGCTGGTATTAAATTAGCATTAATGACATTAAATAAGAGAGCTTTAGGAAGTATTTACATCCACCAGAGCAATCCAAGATCTGTGAGTCTGGTGGATTTGGTATCATTTTATCTTGATATTTGCATTATGATGCTTATCCAGTAAAGCTGTTGAAATTATGTTCCGTGTGCAGGTTACATAATAATTGTGGTTTGAGGATGGCTGTTTATTTCCATGCTATTCTTCGCAAAATAAACTCTGATCTCTTCTAGACTCTTCTATGCAGCTGTCCTAACTTGATAACATCTACCAAGAGAACATGCTTGGAACACAAGTTTCAAGAGTTGCTCACTCTAGAATGCCCTATAATAAAAGCACAAGCTAGATATTTGCCTATTCAATTGCCTAACAAGTAACAACTCCCTCCAGACACTTGTTCTGCAACATCCTTGTGCATCCAATGGCAAAACCTCCCAAACTGGTTGAGATGTAAAGATACTCATAACCAATTCAGAAGTGAAGCATTCTGAATTGGGTTTTCTACCATTATATAGAGAAGATAATCACTTGCAGAATTGGAGTCTAGATCCATGTACATCTTGCCAACAACCTAAACAGCACAGTGTTTAGGAATGTTTGGACTCTGGATTTGTATGTAGGTTGTTTACAAAGAAAGTAGCCATTGCTCAAAATTATGGAAATGTAGATTTCATTTGATAACATGATTTCCTCATTAGTGCACTCAAAACACAGCAAAAGCTTGAAGTAACAAAACAAAAGCTTAATAAAGAGCATAAACAAAACTAACAGGAATTCCTCTAGGCTGAATGTTAAAATAGAGCCAAAACTATTGAAATCTCCGGAACCCAGACAGCGCCTAACTAGTTCACAAGTTCATTCAGGGTAGGGAAGGGGGGAAATGTGGTCAGACACTCCTGTCATTTTAAAGAATATCTGTGAAATTTTGACAAATAAGACAAATGTTCTCATTCAAATGCACCACCAATTATTTTAACTTACTTCCTCTTCATGTCTGGACTTCAGCTGCCTGAAAGACTGAAATATTTTGTCCCACAAGCATTTCTGGTGTATTGATTTATTTGTATTCTGCCCTTTCCCCCCCCTCAAAGAGGTATTCCTATTTTAGATTTGACCATCTGAATCCATAAGCAAAATAAGTTGTCATCAGAGCATGCTTTTCACAAAGCCCTTACAATCAGATAATTCTCCTCTGTGCCACCAGGCTGTTTCGTATTGCTCATACAAATGTCAATGCCTTTCGAGGAAGTTCTAAACTGTGGCCTCTGCCAAATAGTGACCTAAGAAGAACTTCTATTAAGCTGTCTCTCCTCTTTGCATTTAGCTAAAATTAAGCTACTTTCAACAGATCAACAACAATCCTGAGTTAACAGAGTGCGAATCAGAATGGTTTTGCCATGAACAGACTGGAAGATAGAAAGAAAATGGGCTACCTCCTAAACTTCTAAATTAAAACTCTTACTGCATGATATCTTATTGTGGTAATGCTGATTAGTTGCCACATTTTAGAGACATAAACTGTTTCTGTTCTAACCAAGTACCCGCTATACAGTTTTGAACATTGGCAATTCAGATCTGTTTTTCAGTGTGTTCTTCCTTCTCCCGGTAAGGACTGTCCTGCTTTGATCGAGATTCAGGACTCATTTTTAAGCGTTAGTCTCATTCAGAGATGAATGAATTCACAAGAAAAGAAAGATCAGAAGTTATAACATTAACCCACAGTGCACTTCTGCAGAGAGCATTGCTCAGATGACGACAGGACAGAAAACAGGCTCTCTGGTTTACTGCAGCCATGAAGTTACGCTTGGCACTGCACACCACAGCCTGTTTTTAATCTCCACAGAGGAAAGCCAACACCATCTTTCACATGGGCTTAGTGTTGTAAGAGTTCTCTTTTTATAAATGTCCAGAGTCATTTCAGGGTTGGTGCTAAATAAAGCAGGCAGCAAGAATGTAAACTACTGCCTGATGTTTTGTTTTGCTACATATAGCCACCAGGAAAAGTGAAATAATTCAGAATCCCCAGAGTATAAGTGAGAAAGAATCTGCAGTATAGCTTTGTCTTATTTTGGCTATGCAAGGAAAAAGAAACATAAACCATTCTCAGACTGCACATCAGTGCTTCTCAACCAATGCCCATGCGAAACCTGGTGTCAACGTCATCCCTGAACATGTTACAAAGCACACAGTTTTCCAGGGAACTGAGAGAACAGAAAAAGCTAAACTGAGGTATCATTCCTTTATCTGAGCAAAGTTACCAGTTCCACTTACTTATTTGAATTGCTGCCTGAACTTTAGAAAGAAACATTAGAGCCAAACACTTTCTAGATTCAATTGCATTGATGCAGTTTTATCTGCCCAGCACTTTCTCTCTTAGGAGCTGCGTTAGGCACTTCTCACCTCCTTTTTTCAGGTGTAAGTACTTGCAAATCTAAATGGAAACAGTCATGTATTTAATATTCTTCTGTGCAATTTATATGCAGGATCTAAAAGATCTTCAATGGCAAAGTAATAGTTCAGCAGCTTTTACAGAGATGTAGACATTATCCTCAGAGTCACGTACTAGAGAAACTGAGAATGTATGAGTTAGAAGAAATTTCCTCCTTGCCGAACCATATATTAGTTGCAGCAATGCTGGAACTGCAGTGCCTACTCTGAACTTACTGTACTGCTTCCAAATGGCAGTCCTTCTTCCATTTCTATTGGTCCCTTTGCAGTCTGGTCTCATTATTTCAACTTTCCCCTCCAACATACTGCAGATCAAATTCTCTCATTTTCAGTCACATTAATCTGCAGTTACTTCATACATCTCCATGATGTTCTGACAGGTTCCTACCACGTTGACCAAAAAAAAAAGGTTCCCACTTGTAAATGGTCTGAAAACATAAGTTACAGAGAAACAGAGTGTTAATTCCAATTCCTGTTTGGGTCAGTGGGAATTCTGTCACTGGTTTCAGAAAAAAAAAACACTGGTCCACATGTATTAAATAAGCCCAGTGCAAGTCAGTATGTATCCATCTGGCAGGAGAACAAACCAACTTCTGCTTTCAGCCACTGCTATACAAATCCCTTTATTTTAATGTTGCCCCACACTCCCTAATTCATTCTCAGCAGCCCTCCTATTTGATTTAAAATAACACTCAGATCTGTCTCCTGCTGCTTCTACCTTCATCAGCATGACCTGAACTCCCTCCTTAACTCTGTGTGTAATACTTACATTTATTTGAAAGAAAGGTAGAGTGATATCTGTGCTGACGGCTAGAATAGTTATAATGAGATGTGGCAAACAAAATCATATACCCTATCCAAAATTATAGTTGGGTTAAGTCTCCTCAAGGAAAAAATGAATATGATTACATTAAAACTACTGGTTCCTTTTTGCACTGTTTTTTTTTCCTCTATGTGTCTTCTTGAAATTCAGAATACTTCACTAATGTCTGTTGCGGATGAGTCTATTTCACAAGCAGAATGGAATTGAATGATAGAAAGAAATGGAATATCTTGAGTTCAGTGGAACCACCAGGATTGACTTCGCCTCCTGTTTCCACACAGGACCATCCAAACATCAAAACCTATGCCTGAGAGAGTTGTCCAAACACTCCTTGAATTCCGTCAGCTTGCGGCCATGGGGAACCTGTTCCAGGGCCCGACCACTCTCTAGTGAAGAACCTGTAAGAACCTCTTCTTAACACCAACCTGACCTTCACCACACCTCCATGTCATTCCCTCAGGTCCTGTCACTCAACAGAGAACAGAGATCAGTGCATCCCCTCCACTCCCCTCATGAGGAGCTGCAGGCCAGTAGTTCATGAGGTGAGGCTGTGCTTGCACAGAGCAAAGCAAGACAATCCCTTCCTTTAACCAACTAACAGTGCCGGGTCTGAGGCACTCCAGGGTACTGTTGGCCCTTTTGGACAGCCAGAGCACACTGACTCATATTCATCTTGCCTTCAAACAACATCCTTTCTGTGAACCCTGGAGAACTCCACTAGTGACTAGTGACGGCATGACAACATGCCGTAACTATTTACTATAACTCTTTGAGCCCGACCCATCAGGAAACTGCTCACTTGTTCTCACGATGTAAGTTCAAATATATTAGCATTGAACATGTTAAGATGTTTAACACTTATTAACATTTATTCTAAGTGGTGGTTTAGAATACAAAGATGCAATGTTAAGTAAGCACTATTCTAACCATGTGAAAAATTGCAAATATCAACGAGTGAGAGAAAAGGCTATGTTTGAAATCTCTTTATGGAGATGATGTAAGTTTGTGAATTCAGATCACAATCTATGTGTTTGTGTGTTAGAGAGGTATATTAGAGAAATATTATGTGTTAGGGAGAAAATACTTAAATGCTAGAAAGGAAATAAGGAATTATTAGACCAATACAGCCAAAAATGAAAATGTTCACTGGATGCTAGAATATTTCTGCACAGAATATGGAACAGGCTTTGGAATTGCAGTTTGCTGCTCTTCTGAGGAAAAATGCTGTTTCATCTTCTGTTTGAGTTGATTAATACCTCCCGAAAATTTGGCAGGCTAATCATGATCATTTTTAATCCAGTAATTCACAATTATTTCCCTTAGGGATGAGTATATCAGTTCATTACCTAATGATAATCTGACAGATGAATATGCTGTTAAGGAAGAAAAGATTTTATAATATGAAAAAGTGTCCACTTTTTATATGTTTATGAATCCTTAAGTGTGACTTCTAGGTTATGAAAAAGGAGGAGCTAAAGAATGCTTTGTACCAAGTAGAAAGAAAATGGACCCATGCTAGGGAATAAAATAAAACAAAATGGGTGATTTGTCTTAAGAAGTTGACCCTTCCAAGAAATGGAGGGGGGAGGAGGGAAGGAGATCGGCAAGGACATCGGAAAATACAACTTCCAAATGGTCTTGGATGCTTCTCAAGGGAAATAAGGAGCTGCAAATAGATGTGAGGACAAGTGGCAACAAGTCTACAAGACTTTTTTTTCCCTCAGGAAATGATGGAATATTATTTATGGGCAGTGAGCCAGAAGAACAGCTCTTACCACCAGTTCTTACCAACCAGCTAGTTCTAATCAACACAGTTATGGGGATGGGAGCGTAAAAACAGAGATAAAATAAATACTAAAGGTGATTGCTACAATGACCAATCACAAGTCAGTCAACTTTCCTGAATACCCACTAGCATAACTGGAAATGGATTTATGAATTGCCTATCAGCAATTAACATATACAGCTTGAGTATTCCCAAGTTGAAGCATAAAAATAGGGCAAAAGGAGGCTCACATCAAGTGTATGCATACAAATAAAGAACTGCTAAGAAAATAGCACTCTGAAGCAAGCTCTTGCTTTTACTGGGAAATCAACAGAAGTGAATGCCTCTCTAAAATGTGTGTACACTAATGCAAACAGTGTGGAGAACAGAAAGGTTTAGGTTTTTATGCCCAGTTGCAGAGTTACAAGCTCACTGAATCCACAGAGAAGTGGTGTGACAGCATATGACTGTAGTTCTGCAATCAGTTGATACAGGTCCTTTAGCAAGGACAAACCAGGATGACAATGAGAATTGTTCCTTTTATGTGAAGGATCAGTGGGAATGTGAGCGGCTCTGCCATATTAGGAATGAGAGGACAGATCAACATAGATGTTGTTGTAATGAATGTTTCCTACAGACTGCCTGATCAGAAAGAAACAAATAAGGCCTTCTTCCAATTCTTCCAGGCAAAGCTTCACACTCTCATACCCTTTTGGGGATCTTGAGCCATGCCAACATCCTCTAAAGGAATAACATAGCAGGGCACTGGCAATCTAGGAGACTTGTAGAATATACTGATAATAACTTCTTGACACAAATGGTCAAGGTATCAATGAGGGAGGATGCACTGCTGGATGTCATACTTACCAAGACAGAACTGGTTAGGGATGTGAAGGTCAGATGGCCTTGCTGCAGTGACATCAGGATAGTGGAGAAGTAAACAAGGCAATAACCACACTCCTAAAAAAGACCACAACTCTCACATTTCAGAAAAGTATTTCTTTCCTTCAGGGATCTGCTTGAAAGAATCCCAGGGGAGAAAGTCCTGATGAGAACAGGGAGTCAGTGGAGCTGGTTTATATTCACTGCTTTCAAACTCAAGTATGGTCTGTCCTGGTAAGCAGAAAATCAAGTGGAGCTGGCAAGAGGAATGCATGATTGCCTGACTAGACGAAACCATGAGAAAAAAATGTGTACAAGAGGTGGAAGTAGGTACAAGTTATCTATGAGGATTAAAGAGAGTATTTGAGTTCTGCAGAGATGGAGAAAGGATATCTCACCTGAAGCTGACTGTAAAGGGCATCAAGAAGGATATCTATAGGTAAAAAACAAATAGACTAAGAAAAATATGGGCACCACTGCTGACTAGTTAAGGCAACTGCTGCCTCAGTCGTTGCTTGAAGGACTTAGTTTCAGAAATCCTAGACCCCTGAGATACACAAGAAAGTCAGGAGCAAGGAAGCCTTATTCTCTGTGGATGCACATGACGTTGGAGTACTTTGAAACAAATTGGATATACGCAAGTACATGGGACTTGATGGGTGCACATCTACGAGTTCTGAGGATGTTGGCTGACATCACTGCAATTATTTTCAAAATTTCATGGAAATTGAGGAAAATTCCTGAGAAATGGATGAAAACAAAACTGCTATCTTCAAGGAAAATCCAGAGAAGTGTAGGCCAGGTGGCTTCACTTAGGCCCATGGGAAGGTGGTAAAACCTCCAAACAAGCACATCCTGGGTTACATTAAGATTGTTGCCTGCAGGTTGAGGAAAAAGAAATTCTTCCTCTCTACACAGCATTGGAAAGGCGAAACTGAAGTATTATGTCCACTTACTATAATAATGACACAGACTTTGTGAAGCAAACCCAGCAAAGGGCTATGGCAGTGATGAAGAGATTGGAGCATCTGTTACACAAAGAGAAGCTAAGAAAGCTGAAATTGCTTTTTCTAGAAAGAAGAAGGCTCAGAAGGGTCTTGTCTGACAGGAAGGGCCAAAGAAGACAGAGATTCTTCTCACAGAGGAAATTCCATTTAAATACAAAAGAAAGGATTTTTACCACAAAGGTGATCGAACATTGGAATACACTCTGGCATAAGAAACTGCTTCCTCATAGAAAACAGTTGCTTCTGATGTTGCCTGATGAGAATGGACAATCAGAGCATCACTCATCACAATTAGAATAGCTCCTAGACATTAATCATCAAAGTTTGGCAGGCAAAGCACTCAATTGTGATTATCAAATCATCACAAAATCCAGGCTCCAGGAAGGTGTGAAGAGAATCTGTAGAAAAATGTTATGTAGCTAAACAAACGTGGCCTGATGTGACATTAATCATCTACTGAATGTCATAAAAAAAGAAGGGCTTTGATTGTTTGTTTTGCGGATGTTCTTTTCTTCCTCTTTTTCTGTTTTTATGGATTAAGTTTTATCAGAACAATAGATTTTTTTACACTTTGCTTTCAGATCAGTGGAAAAGATGTTTTTCTTTTCAGTCATAATAATCTTGATCCTCCTGAGAAAAGCATAGAAACAAAATAAAATTGCAGTCTGAAGAGAAGCACTATAAAAATCTTCATTTGCTCTCCCATATACATCCAAATTATATAAAACACTAGTTGGATATTATTTGTTTATGGCTGAACTAGATTGCCAGCAATAAGGCTAATGCTTGGAAAACTACTTAAAAATGCATTCTAATAGTTATTTCTTTCAGAAACATAAAGGTACTGATCCACCTACCTACAAAATCTAATACTAGGAAATGCTCAGAGATTGAAAAGCCATCTCTATGTCCTGAAATGGCTCAGCAAGTCAAAAAGTTTAAAACATTTCTTCAGAACAAAACCCAAGACTTTAAAACTTCTCACAGAAACTTAGAACAGCTCATACTGGAATAAATCCACGTGGTTAGGACATTTGTCTAGATGGCAAGTTCTCCCACTTGAGGTTAAAGCAGGAATCTCATAAAAAAAAGTGACTGTGCCACAATATTTTGCTGTGTCTCCCTTTTTCCAGAACTGGGAGAAATATATGATCTGCTGTGAAATAAATTATTCAAGCTTTCTAGAATCTCTAGAATGGTTTCCTTAGATTCCTCTGAAACAGAAAATTGTTTCAACTATTGGTTATCTGTTTGTAAATGTCAACAGATAAGAGAAGCGACAGTACAGAGGAGGAAAGGGAAAGGGAAAGGGAAAGGGAAAGGAAAAAGGAAGAAGGAAAAAGGAAAAAAGGAAGAAGGAAGAAGGAAGAAAAGAAAAAAGCAAGAAAAGAAGAAAAAGGGAGGGGTGGGGAAGGGTGGGGAGGGAAGGGAAGAAAACATCAACCTTACTTCAGATATCTCACTGCAGTGAAAGAAGGTGGTACAATTTCTAGTGAAAATGAGTATTTTGAGTGTTGCAGAATGAGTGGTTTCACCATTACATTTCATGGAAAATTGTATGGCAAAACGTTGACTTTCACTCAAAACCTTAATTACTGCACAACACCATACCTATAATCATTTCTATTGGCCAGTTTATGCTTTGCAAAGCATTTAGCACTAATAAATTGCAGAGATATTTCTCTGGACATGAGAATAAACTTGGGATGTTAAACCACCTTTGGATTTACATGTCAGAAAATGTTCAGAGGTTTATTTTTGTTAAAATATGAATTTCTGCAAGTGTTGCAGCATGCAACCATCTTTTTTCCTTCCTTAGCTGCTATAAATAACCTGAATGAAATACACAGTATATTCAGAAGTATTGCTCTGTTCAAAATTATAATCTTATATTCAATCCCGGCCTTTTTCTTTTTTTGAGAATCTCCAACTGACGACTTGATATAGGCTGTGGAACACATTAAATTCCCTAGAGACCTCCACAGAAAACACAGTTCATTAAGAAGGGCTGTCATGGGAGGTGGAGAGTTTGTCTCCTGGATCTCACAATCAGCGGGCAAGGAAATGGGAGAAAAAAATTGCTGCTCCCTTTGCAGACAGGATCTGCACTACACCAAGAGGCCAAGGAGGTGGTGTTTTCCTGAGCAACCTTTTTCTTAGGTGAGTTTTCTTAAGGAAAGTGCCAAATTCTCCCCTAAAATGGAGGTGTCAGACTGCAACTACAGGCAAATAGCAAGTTACTGTGAGATCTGAGGAAAGCAAAGAGAGCCTTTCTGAATGCCTCATTCTTCCTAATTTAAGCCAGAAGGGAACACAGAGCTGATTATTAAAAGTGTGATGTGTTGATAACACTGAATAAATACTTTGAAACCTCTTCCGTAAGTGCCATTTGCAGACTTAAGAGATAAAAGTCTGTTTTCCTACAGCAGGTTATACTCATCTAGCTCCACATTGAAAATACAGAACTATTGGACTGTTCATGTGCCTTACATGAACACATGCTGAAAGTTCTTCCCTTTCAAAAAAAGGCACGCATATTTTCTCAGGCTGAGGAATTCTAAGGAGTCTGTTAGAAAAGAAAGGAACAATAAATTCTTTCGAGTTCTTATCTCTTCCTAATATCCAGGAAGGGGACTGTAAGCAAGCACTACATTAATTTAATGCAATTTTTGTGCATGTTACTGAGCTTTAGTTTTCATTACAACCATCAACACTGAGCAGAATGAAGATACCATTCATCAGAAAATGTTGTTATTCTTATGATGTGCATTCAGGGAACCAGAGCACTACCATTAAGCCTTCCACTGAATGCACAGTGGATCAAGCTTTCCTATCCACAGCAGGGGATCAATTTATGCCTTTAAAACACAAATTACCTTTCTTATCTTAGCTTGAATACCTTGTAGCATTATGAATGATCTTCATTACACAGCCCTCTTTACACAATGGTTCATGAATATAAATACTCCGATTAAAGTAACACTGAGTTACTGCAGTTCTGTTTTCAGGGAATTCTATACACATTTATCTCTGGAGGTAGCTCCATTCACCCAATGGACTTGCAAAAGGGATCATTTCTACCTGCTGTGCCGAAGTACTGTCTCACATAATGCATACAATCCACAATTAGATGATGAAGTGGTATGGTAAAAAGGAGATTCAGCTTTCTGGGGTGAAACAGGGTGAGCATCATGTCAGAACTACAAAAAGTCATACATGAGTTAGTTTGAGGGAAAGTACTTAGGCTGAAACAAAATCGCCCAGCTTTCAGAAAGGCTGAAGCTTCAGCTATTTTATGTTTCCTCCTTAACCCACTTGGTAATTACTGCACACATCTAGCCAAAGTCAGTCATGACATTCCCAGTCGCAGAACTGAACATGCCAACACCCCATCCAGAGCGGTATGAGGATTCTTCTGTGCAGTGAGTCATAGCCTGCTGCTGGCTACATCTGCTGCTTCAGTGGTCCCAAAACAACTCTTCAGGCTGCTGGGATCCGATGATCCCATAGGCCCTGCCCAGCGCTGAAGCAAGTGGGAATGAACAGAGTGGATATCATAGATCACAACCTTTGGCCAAAAGGTAATGCTTTCAAGAGAAAGGGGCTTCGTTCCTTCATAGGTGACAAGGATAAGAAGTATGTTTCTGCCAGCAAGCATCCAGGGAGCTGCTGTGGTGCAGCAGAGCAGGATTTGAAGTGAGCTACAAAGGACTAAGAGATTCACGTGGAAAATGAACACAAAGGCCCAGGCTGCCTCTTTTGGTGGGGGCATCTTCATAGTGACCAAGGGTCAGAATAAATTTTCTTTGCCACAGTAAATTAAATAGTCCCACAAAGTCTCAGCCAGAACTATGAAAATGTTCCAGCTTAATGTGGGGAGATGCAAGCCAGTTTGCAAGACAATATTCTTTTAGTGAGTAACAGTGAGAAGGAAGGCAGATGTCCGAAGATCAAGTGTTAGATATTCCAGCAAACCTGGCATGTTTGCTAAGTAGTTTGTTATGACTTTTGATTTTGGCAGCCAAATTTATCTGATAGTTACAGTAAACCAAAGACCTCCCAAGTGCAAGAGCTGAGCAAGAGATCAGATATGAACTGTATTTTCTCCCAACATAAGCTTCAACACCAATCAGTTTTGTATGTTCTACTTCCAAGTGCCAAAATTTGTTAACAAACCAGCAAATCAGGTCTCCAACAGCAAGCTCAACTCTCTGTACAGACACAGAGTTTCTAATGTGAAAAATAATTAATCTATCAGAAGTAATCTCTAGAAAGCTACCAGTGGTAGGTATTCCTAAACTCAGGTGCTTTCTTCTGCTGTTCCAATGGCTGTGTCTCCAAAGCCTTCTCCTCATCCCTCCAAACCCTTCTCCTCATCCTCTTCCAGACCATCCTGCATGAGAATGGATGCACGTTCTAGCCACATTTAGGCTCCTGTAGGTGTTAGGAAGACAGCTGGGCAGGCTGTGCCCAGTAACAGTTAGCACTGGTCAGCTGAGGGACTAAGTGTCAGCACGTAGGTGCTTGCTCAAAATAGGCAGTCAGAAGGCTGATGCTAGCACCATATAGTTTCTGTAGCATAAATGTTAGAGGAGAACAAGCAGTGCTGTAAGTGGCTTATGAATCTCTGAAAACTATGGAGTAGGAAGCTGTCATATTGAAGACAGAAATTCTCTAAGTGTCATTTCTATTGAAGAATTATGCTCCAGTAGTCTTAATTTATGTTACTGATAACATCAACTTAACACAGTTATAATGAAAAATAAGTTAACTTATGATAATAAAGAAGTAGACAAAAACCTGTCACATTTCACTTTTTTTGTCACGTACCTGAGTCCCAGCTGGCTTGAAAGACAAGAATATTCTTGCTCTTTGTAGTATGTGTTTTGCTCTTAATCTGTTCGTAAGTAATAAACCATATCTGAAAAGACAAATCCACCAAAACCGTAATTAAAGGAAAAACTGAACTCTTAGTGAGAATCAATTATTAACTTCTTTCAAGGAGAGGCAAATTGTTATTAATTATCTTTCCCTCATCCTCTAGAATACAGCATCATTGAAATCATGTACTAAATCAACCAAAAGTTTTATCTGTTTGAAGGAAGAAGGGAAGAAGAAATATATTATGCATGCCTCAAAAATCTGAAGTTGCCATGTGTAATAAATCACAGCATTTCTGAAATCAACTACTATTGTTTCAAACATACCACCATTCTCCTTTCTGTGATGAGAAATGTACTTGTGCTTTGTATTTTCATAGCTGAACGAGTGCCTGGGGGGCATGTTCAACTTTCCTATTTATTTATTTACGTTTTATCAACAACACAAATTTATAATCTTACAGAACAATGACTTGTCATAACATTACTGGGAAAGGCTCTACTTTAGGTCTTTGTGAAGGGAATACATTTTTACTATCCTTAAAATCAACTGTTTGCATACAAAGACAAAAAGAAAAAAAGACATAAAGAAAATACAACCTGCTTCCAAAGGTCAAAATACTCAAGCAAAATAAAATCAAGTAAGATAGAATGTGAACATGCTTAGAGCACCCAGAATTCCCTGGTATCCTCCTGGTGCTCTGAGCACTGCTGTTTTGACAGACAGGATGAAGAAAGCTGCATTTGCATTTTACTACCAGCAACAAGGCTGGGCATTGCGCCACACTGATCGTGCATACTGATCCAAGAAGCAGCTCCCAATTGACTTGAGAAAGTCCAGAATCTTTTTCCTTGGTTAAATCCTCAAACAGTACATCCTCAAAGAGCATACATCTGCCATCGGGGCAAGTAGGCATGTAAGAAAAACAAAGGAACTGCAAATAAAGAGAACACAGTGTTTGGATGCAAGTCCAAAATCTGTTCAGAACTGACAGTGGAGTGAGATCTACAGCTTGTTCTCCTTCCCACAAAAAGTGAATAAATCAGCTCCATTACTCAGGCAACTAATCCTTTCTCCTCCCAGGAACCCTTTCACAGTATTCACACTTCTGTGGTCACTGTGCACCATTAGCTTTCCTTTCCTTCTCTCTCATTTCATTTAGTGCCAGACTCTTTCCTCCATATCTTCTGGTGTAACTGAGTAGCTTGCATCCATCTTCTGACTTATCATTTGACTACTACATGTCTCATCGCTCTGTGCAGAACTCTAGACAACCCTGGCAAATAAAGAACTTGAAGCAGAAACTTGAGCTCTGTGGAGGTCTGTTTGTTTTGGCTGTTGCTGTAGTTTTTATTAATAAATGCCTCCTGGTAGACTAGACTCTATTTATCATGACATATGTTATCTAGCTTATGTTCTTATACAGTATTTATTATAAAATTTAGGGTGTGCATAAAACTATTTATCCCTCTCTTCCCAGTCAGCGAGGAGGGTGGTTATGTTATTCTAATGAGGCCTTATGTTATGATTGGGAAGCTTTGGTTAAATAAGTGATTTCTGTATTTTATTTTGAAAATGCGAAATCTGTGGTTGCTGTGGTCCATTCCCGTTGGGGAAGGATTTCTAATCCATCTACACATTAATAATTCTCCAAGTTCTTTTTTGTTCAGCTCTACAGTTGTGTGTTTTTCCCAGGCTTCTTCAGCTACTTCTCTTTTAAGTGCTGGCTATCTGGTTGGTTTAATGCTCACTTTCACATACAAAATGCTGAAATCAAGAAGGATGCTGGATTAACCCGGCCAAAAAAAAAATATCCATTTCCATATTTCCTCCTTCAATATTGTGACTGAATGCTAACTCTTGAAAATATTCTGGTTACATTTGCAATGAAATTTTGGGAGAAAACATGAACATAATCTGATTGGAGGGCATGAAAAATTCAAATTAGCATCAGAAAGTCAAATACTGTAGTAGTTTTCAAATAAATCTTCTGTTTCTAAGAACAAAGGTCCTTTGTACCTCAACAGGATACACCTCTTAGATGAGGTCTGTTTCTCTTGGAAAGGCATGCAAAGTTCTGGGGCACTGAAGTCAGGTTGTGTCAAGCAGACACCTGAGCTGGTCAATGTAAAGCCTGACTTCTTGCACAACTTTGTCTATACTGGTTAAAACAGGTGAAAAGTGCAAACACATCTAATGACTGTCTAATGTTACTAACAGTACCCTAACAAAAATGGAACAAAAATGAAGTTCTAGTCTCATAAAGATCTCTCTTTGGAGAATTCCAAGGCCTCGATTTGTTTAGAATGGTCAAGATTTCTAGGCATCATGTATAGACCACATTCTTCTTTTCTTAACATGAAGCTGTATGTCTTATTTTGCCTTCTGAAGAGAACTTTAAAGTATTGTGCAAAATTTTGTCTTGAGGAAGGTCAGAGCTATTATGCTGAGCCAGCTTGATTATTTTAGTGTTTGCTGAATCGCTTCACAGGTCCTTACATTCACAGTGATTTATATAAAGTGTTCTGTTTTGTATCTCTCACAAACTGTTTTAACACTGCTCTAGGTAAACAGAATGTCATCAGATTTCCAGTCCTTCCTGGGTAATTTTTCCCAGTTATGTAAATGTTTATCTTAATTCTACTTCTTCCTTTGCGCTTTTGCAAAATGTTTTTGCTCCTTCTCTGTGCTGAGCCAGTGTGATAACCGCTATGCAGAACTGAGACGAAAGAATACCAGGGCTGGATGCCAAGGAGCAAGACTGCAAGCACCCAGCCAACAACCTTGTCTTTGAATACCGGTTATCCAAGAAGGCATAAAGCAGTGAGGAGAGTCTGTTTAGCATTATCACCCAAGAGCTCCAAATACACCTAATTGATCTCTTCAGTGAAGTAATTCAGCAGTCTAGCTCCTTGTGTTTAAGTAGAAAAAACAGCTGCTCCTGTAAATTTATTCACAGGTATGCCAATGCCAGACACGTACGTAGGAGCAGAAGTTTAGATTAACAGTTGATTCCACTGATTGTTTTTCCCACCATCTAACCTGTGTTGTATTTGGCATGCAAGCTTCTAGGGAAAGAGAACAGCATGCTAAGTGCTGGCAACAGCACTCCGTTTGATATGCTTAAATTAATTAATAGAAAACAGCTTGTGTCAACAATGTTTACATTTCTCATGCTTTCACTTTTTAACCACTTGAATTAACTATATTAAAAATGCTTTAAAATCTTCTATGTGTATAAAAATTTAAATACATTTAAGTTGTCATTGTATGAAGTTGTTGATAGGCTGGAAATCATTTCCATATTCAAAGAGCAAATCTAAGAAGAAGACATTGAAACTTCAGTGCAAGCTCCCTCCCAGACAAGTCCTGCTTTCCTTCCAACTCACAAACATATAAGAAATGGGACCAGATAACTACAGAAATCCACAGATTTCAGTGGGTGGAATTTTGAAGATAACCATCTTATTTCAGCAGAGTTTGAAGAATCTCTAAATAAACAATTCAGCTTGTAAGAAGTTGAAACATTAATCCTTCTGCTTGAGAAAAAAAAATTCTGCTTGCTCCCACTATGAGCGATCCTCATATCATCCTTTTGTTTGGACATCCATCTGTTACCAGTTTCAAACTTGGTTAGCTACATGCACTTAGCTAAGTAGGTTTGTATTTTAGAAGCACAGATAAGTTCCTCCTTAATTGTTCACACATTCTAGGTTAGGTCTCTAAATCAGGATATGAGAGCCAGAGCTTACTTTGATTTGATAGGATTTCATGGTCTGCTTCTTCAAACAGTCATGCTAAGAGTGAACTTATCTCTCGCCAATGACTATATAAGGAGCAAAAAGAAAAAGGAACCAATTACTAAGCCAAGGTGCTACAGTTAGGTTGTTTTGATTTAATTTAGTGAGTGCCCAAGCCCACTTAATCATCCAAAAGGCAGAGTAGGTACCACAACAGTCAATAGTGGCTTATCAGTCAGTAGCTATGGGAGACAACACAATACTGCATTTACGATGTGGGTTTGGAATCAGTTAATGTAAAGCAAATGAACTGCTGGATGAATTCAGCATCCCTGTGATTTAGTTTACACAGAGATAAACCAGAAATAACACAAGTGAAGCAGACCCAATTCAGACCGCATGGCTTTATGGGCCAGCACAACAGGCAGAAAATCCCAGACAAGAGGCAATGCATATTGTCACAGCCCTCACCTAGGACAACACTACAGATGGACTCACCAACACTGCTCTATGGCAAGGGCTCCTTGTCAGTACAGTCATGCATAAAGAGAAGTAATTGTAAACCACAATTAGAGAGGACATTTCCATCTGTAGCTTCCCTGCACTTCCTGGCACTCCAGAGTACTTTTGCAGTCCCACTGTGTTTACTGTTTTGTTTTCCTCTTTTACTAGCAACAATCAGAGAAAATGGGAAATAAAGTATGCAGTTCGTCTTTCCAGGTAGAACAATTGGTTGAAGAAGAAACTAAATCTTATTCACGATCTCCTCCATAAAGACAAGAATAAGTTTTCCTAAAATGCAAGACTGAATTTAATCTGTATTTTTCCTCCTGCAGATGCAAGTGGCTGCCTGTTTTCACTGTAATTGAGACTTTGGCTAGAGGAGAAATGGCAAGAAGAACTGGCAAGGACAAGGACAGGGACAAAGAAGGAAACAGATTTAATTTCACACCAGATCAATTCCACAAAGTGTAGAAACAGTAAAGAAAATATGAACAGCCTTTCCACTGAGCATGATATGGAAATTTTTGGACTGTTTTTCTTAGAGGACAAAATATCCAAAATGTTTCTAGGACTGAGCAGAACAAGTTCACTGAAAGTTGATGGGACTATTTTTCCTAAACTCCCTGGGCACTTAAGAAAAATTCTTACAGTCTGCACATTTTCTATTTGTTGACAAAATGAAACAGCTGCTTCTAAATAACAAGAATACACACATAAAAATATATTAAAAAAAAAAAAAAAAGGAAGAAGAAGGAAAAAAAAAAAAAGGTAACTGAGTTTTCAATCTCATTCTGCTTCATTAATATCTTGCATAGTCACTGGCTTCCCAAAAAATGAGGTTAATCTTCCTGCTCTGTCCAATACCACTCTGATGTCTAGTATTCATGGGCACAAGGGCACAAGGTAATTTGAAAGTGTTTGAAAATGACAAGAGCTGAGAGCTAGATCTGGTGGCAGAACTTGCTTTTCCTTTCTCTCACAGAAGCACTGAGGGCTTACTGACTCGTACCAGGATAGGCTCTTATACACCTTACATAGTCTGCAGTTTCTGTACTTATATCACTCATGCCTCCATGACACAGTGGACCTATGAAGAGTGTGTCAGAAGCCCTCAATGAAAAGGAGACACCACAACCAACGGGAAGCCCCTCCAGCTATGGGAGTACAGGCAGAAAGGAGATGACTCAGCCATGCAGCAATGAAATCTCTTCTGGAGGTATAGAGAAGGAAAGAAGATACGAATGCACATCCCTATGTGCATATAAAGGGAAAGCAACACAAACAAACAAAAGATAAAGCAAGACACCTTAACACAGATACGTGTTGTGTTTCATTTCAATATATCAGGTTTTAGAACTGAAGCAGATTAAGTCATTAACTATTGTCTTTCATTATCTGGTTTTGTATTTTTTTAAAAATAAGCTACATGTTTTTCCTTTCATTAAACAGCCTAATCACTGAATATTCAAAATGTTTTTGACACCGTAAAGAGGTCAGATTTACCTTCAGTTTTTTGGGGGAAAAGTGAGTCTTGAATGGATTTTTACCAATTTGCAGCAAACATGAAAAATTAGCCAGACTTCAAACAAATGTAAAACAAAGGTACACACCAAACCCACATTTTCTTACCAGTTTCCAGCCTAAAATGAACCTCTTGCCCCTGAACTTCTTGCTCTTTCATTTCCTGATATGGGCAGTCTAGTGAAAAACTACTCAGCATGTCAGATCTACACTAATTCTGGCAGTGTAAGTCGCCCATGCACACAGGTTCACCAGCAGCTGACTTCCCCAGGCAACAAGGGATCTCTGCAATAGCTTGGTACCTCGTTTCCTTTGCTTCCCTCTCTGAAAAGAGATTGAAGGAATATGACCAGAACATGACCATAAATGCTCTACTACAGCTATTCCTGGCCATGGTATTGGCCTCTCAGGGCCATAGGAAGTGTAATATAATGCAGTTCTAAATGTATGTCCCTGTCTGGACATAGGGAAAGTTTTTATGTCTGCTGTTGTGCTTTCAGCTCTGTTTCCTGGGGCACGAAAAGAAGAAGAGAAAGAAGAAGAAAGAGAAAGGAGAGGGAGAAATAGTGACTAGAAAGCTAATTTGATTTAACCTGAAGCAGATGGAAAGCAGATTTCCCACTGGCATGTTTAAAGGCTGATTTTTAATAGGATCCCTTTGTTTCAAATGGGAGTTTCAGTCAAGCCTCCATAATCCATCTCTACAATCCACTTCTCTCCCATTTTGCTACTTCTGTTTCAGAATTAATCCACACATAAGAAACAAGAGGAGACACAACTCCAGAAACTCAAAGAGGGTGAGGTAGTCATACAATCGCTTAATCATAGAATGGCTTGGGGTGGATTGGAAAGGACCTTAAAGCTGATTCAGTTTCAACACCCTGCCACGAACAGGGCTGCCACCCACCAGCTCAGGCTGCCCAGGGCTCCATCAAGCTTGGCCTTGAACATCTCCAGGAATGGGGCATCCACAGCTTCCCTGGGCAGCAGTGCCACTGCCTCAACACCCTCTGAGGAAAAAATTCCTCCTCATATCTAATCTAAATCTCTCCTTTTTTAGTTCAAGCCATTCTCACCTGTTCTGTTACTATCTGCCTGTGTACAGTGACACCAGCCAAATGAATCTGTCTGCGTTCTACGAGATGAACAAAAGTATGTGATTCAATTTATCCACCCATAGCTCTAAGTACGGAAACTTCAAATTCAAGATGAAAAAACTATCTATCAATGTCATGCTACCTGAGAGCGTTAATTGTAAGAAAACATTATTTATAACTAACAGGCATTTACTCACTCAACACTTATGCTGTTTAAGTCAACAGGAATAGGTTAAAGATAAGATGAGATTTGTAGAATACCCAGAGAAAGACAGCTACATGCTAGGAATTTCCATCAAATTGTCCCTTACCAGGCGCAGGAACTCAAACATTCATAACTTAATATGACAAGGTGGTATGTGCCAGACTTTATACAGCACTAGACAGAACCTATAGACATTTGCTTAATAACATAATGAAGTTTGAAATTTATTGCAATTTTAATATTGAAGGATTTAAAAAGCAATTAAACTGCTTTAAAATAGCAGAGAGTTTATGGGAATGCAATATGAATTGGAACAAACAGGCCTAAATCAACACTGGTTTGGAAGTCTAGTAAGGACTAGAACTATGGGAGGTAATTCAGGAACAGATGCATCAAATTAATTCCAGTAATACTGGAGTGTTAAAAATGGCAACAGAAGCCAGCTTTGTTCAATAGAATGGAAAAGAAATCATCCATTCTCTCTTCTTCTGCCCCCAAGGGGCTGGATTTTCCCGTCACAGCCATTCATTGGTGGCAGCAGATGCACCAAAACGTCTGGCACAAAGAAACTGAAGACAAATATAAAACATACAGGGGAAAAAAGAAGAAAAAAAGAGACCCCAAGTGTATGTAATGCAGAGGCAAAGTTGTTTCATGTTTTACACTGAGATCTTGAAACAGGTAATACACTTGAAATACTGAAGAAATGGTCAGAGCCTTACAGCTGAAACATGGTAGAGATCACAAAAGAAGCACTTCTGAAACTAGCACTGATTTAACTTACTTAAACACATCGTATTTTAGTCACTGTGCACTCCCCATCCCCAAAACTAATTCTGCAACTGTCAGTCCACAACTTTAATCTCCCTGCCATGCTCATCTCTCACAGGCTGTGTTTTAGTGCAGCTATGGATCCCTCTTATGGGCACTTGATATGAATAAAGTTATGATTTGGGTAGTGAAGAGATGGAGATTGCTAATTACTGGAGTCTTCAAGTGGTTTCCATCTAAAGGTCTTCAGTTCCTCCTTACACCTATTTGCAAGCTACACTGACACTGATATCGCTTCCCTGGTTATTTATTTACCCCCACAGCAGCTAGTGTGTGGAGCATGAGAACAGAACTACAGCACAGTTTAGGAAAAAATGAAAAAGGGCTGTCTCAGAGGCTGTGCAGAAAGCACTCCCGTTGCTCATAGCAATTTCTGGTCACAACTGGAAGTGGATGAGTAAGTCACAATTTGTTCAGCAAATTTATCACTTTTCTCAAGTATTGTCTGTGAACAGACTGTGACTTTTATTAATTTGTCTTCAGTTGGCAAGGGTGCACCAAATATTTTATGTGAATGAATCCTGGCCAATGGATTGCTCACAGACTTATGTCTGTTCTAATTGTTTCAATATTCCCACTTTGACATTCAAGCTGAGAAGGCTTAGATCAAGCCCTGCTTACAAGAGATATGGTTTCATTCCTAAAGTAATGAGAAATTTACCTTTTAGACAGAAGATAGTCATAGAAATCTTCCCTTCATTTAAAACAAAGCACATCAAATCGGAAACAGATCTCTGGCACTGCGAGAAAGGCAAGGAGGAAATAGAGAAAATATTGATTAATGAGATTTATTTGTGCTGCGGATGGTGATCAAAGGGGAGCAAATGCAATGCATAGCGCTCACCATTGCTTTTAAAACCAAAATTCCTTTGATGTTCAGCACAGTATCCGGCCATTATGGGAATTAAAAGAAAAAGCCATGAGAACATTATTAATAATGGTTTAAATTGAGCAGCTTCAGGCATCAAGCACACAGTACCAATGTTCTGGCTTTCAAATGACCAGCTGATGAATAATTATTATAAATTACACATGCTTAACTAGTATTTACTAGATTTTAGTATACAAAACCTTCAGATGCAAACAGTACTACACTTTCCATATAGAGCAGCTTGCACACTTGTGGATTTGATAAGCAGTTAAGCACAAAGAAAAAAACCTCAGGAACAAAGCAAAGGTTACAGAAAGCAGAATGGGTGTGGGGACCATCCCCAGTAGTGCCAGCAAAGCTCCAGCGCAATCAGCAAAGCAGCAGAAACATCACACAGCTGTGCACAGATGAAGCATTTACAACACTGCACCCTTCTCTCCGAATCTCTCCTCACACATCTCAGCTGACCACTTCTTTCCCCATTTGATCTGACTGGAGGATGGCTACCCCAGGGAGTCTTCTCAGCCTCCAGCAGCCAACCTCAGCCTCACTGATGACATCCAAGGCATCCAGATGCAGCCAGTGCTGATGAGAACCCTGCCCCTCAGCTCAGGAAGAGTTATCCCTCCAATTTTTCCGCTCTTTGCAGCTCTTTTAAAGTTTTCTTTGCAGGCATAGTCAACTGGAAGCTTCTTATCAGCTCAGACAGAATGAAATTCTGATGGTCCAGGGCAAGACCTTTCCCTGCCACTGGAAGGGACAGAGAGCCAAAGTATGTCTCCAGTGGGTCAGGCTGGCAGAGGCTACTGCCACCCAGGAGCAGGATGAGGTATCAGCTTTGGCTAGGAGCTCCCATCCGTCTTCTTTCAGTCTCCCCTGACACCAGCAGAGCAACTCAGACAGCCTCACACAGCCTTCAGCCAACCTCACCTGCAGCCCCTGTTCAAAAGCTGAATGTTCATGCTCCAGCTCTACAAGACCTTGCACACATAGGAATTTGTCACTGCAGCAGTATCACTCCTGAGGCTATCATAAAAGTTCTGCCAGTTATTAAAGGATATAAAATGCACATAACTACTTTCGAAGATGCTACAGATCTGTATAATCTCCTTTTTCTTTTCTTTTTTTTTTTTAAAGCTGCCTGCCAAACATCCAAAAATGAAGAAATCTGACACGTTCGATAACTTTCAGAAGGAGGAATTTTTGAGGAATGTGAAAGGTCACAGAAACTGAATTTTAAATACTCCATATTTGAATAGACTTGTATCTTGAAAACACAGTGCATAATGAAAAAAAAAAAAGTTTTCAAGATTTACAAGTATATTTTCCTGCCTTAAATATTACATGATTACTCCTTTAGTTTTGTTTCAACTGCTGTTAATCACAGATAATTCTTTGCCTACAGAAATAAAGATCCTCATATGCTACATTTCTGTTCACATGAAAAAACAAACTGCATCTTTCAAAAAAAACTGAATGGGTCTGAAGAGCACTCATCCTAATGGTCTGATAGTATTTCATTTTTTTCAGACCTTAATGTATTTTTACCCAAAATGAAACAGGAAAAAAGAAAAAAAGAAAAAAAAAAAAAGTAAAAAAAAGTAACCAAACTATATGGACTCTTGTAAGCCAAATCCTTACCTTCTTTTATTATTATTTTTAAATAAAAGATGATCCCACAGTTCTTTTGACAGATTTGTTCAACAGTAGTACACTATGTTAGCAGCAATGCTAAACTGAAGCACTGAGATTATAAGGTTGATAAATAGGACAGATTTGATAGTAAACTAAATAAAATGCATTACAAGGAATTGCACTGCAAAAAGAATGTAGAAAAAAATCCACAGATCACAGAAACAGCTCATTGATTAAAAAAGTTATTAAATTGTCAGTTTTACCAAAATAAATAACTTGAATATATTAAAGAGGGGTAGATAGATACAATTTGGTGAAGCACTTGAATTTTATAAAAGCTTATTTGAACAAAGTACTCATGATAAAACTGTGGAAAAGGCTTAGAATGCCTTAACAAAGGCATTTGAATGAGAAACCTTTTAGAAATGAGTGAGGAAGTGAATGAGAAAGCTTTTAGGACCCAGGAAAAGCAAATTACTTTTGAAGATATTGTGTATGTTCTCCTTTCACACAAGCACAACAAGGAACAACAGGACACGTCCAGGATACTGAAGATTTAGGTTTACATACTAATCAGATGTGAATGCTGCCTTCTCACATTCTCATCTTACCATATACTATGTCATAGATGCTTTTATTTCTCCTGAGAAGCCTGTTTTGTTTTGCTTAGATAATTGAATGTGCACTGGGTAAATAGGACACATCATGAACAGGATATACTTGGCTTCCTGTTGCAGGCAATTTCTGTCACTGGCTTCAGCAAATATTCAATATTGAAGCAAGAGATCTGTATCAGAATGACCCACCACATAAAACACTAAGATACTCCAGAAAAATCAGAAATCCCATGGGTAAAAGCTGGGGCTGATGTGAGTCCTTCCAGCACAGTTTGTTTCTTCTGTCTCTCAGCTAGTTGGAAAAGAGAAGCTGATGTCACTCAAGGCTCCCTTCCCAGACAAGATTTATTACAAATTAAAGGTGAAGCTTCATTTTTCCCAGTGATTTAACTATTTCTCATCATATCCCCCCACTAGAGTGTTAATACAGCTCTAAGAGAAACGTAGAAAAGAAATACGTAGATCACTCTGAAAAAAACGCCTCCTATTAATTTCTGTGGAAATTACAACATGCACAAAGAGTACAACAATAACACTATTTGATAGAGAAAGTTCTCAGCTAATGAACACTATTTCTGAGCACAACTGCTGTCATTATGTATTTTGACCAGCAATGAACAACAGCACATGAACATGCAATGAACATGCAATGTTCATAAAAATCTGTTCCAGTGGAGGTGACGCGCTGTTGCCAATGCTGAAACACACCACCTACTGCCTCACTGTGCATACTCCACTGTTTGCTTTCCAGAAAGTGTTGATGAATGTCAATGGGTGTCATTATTTTTTTTTGCATGGAAAAATTCAATGACACACCTTTGCTTCATGCACATTCCATGTCAGACTGCCCCTCCGCTGCGATCTGTTACACAGCAACAAAATGCAATTGAATATTGGTGGGAAGGTTCAACCTCTACTATCATTGACACCAACATCCACCTCCGACACTGTGGGCCAAACAGAATAAAACAGGCATTAATTTATAGCATTCCTCGTAGACTGCTCCATCACCAGAGCCATCAGAAGAAGGTAGTGATTAGAAGCACCTTTCTGAGAGAGTGTATTTGCTCATGAGGTGCCTGTGCACGCATGTGCACATATGGAACACCCTGAATCCCCACAGCTGAGAGGAAATTTCATTTCATGTGGAAAAGCATCCCCACTTGCAGTGCGCCATTCACATGGGGCTAGGCTGAGGAAGAGGGCAATGCTTCCTTTGAGACGCCTTTCATAACACATGCCATACATCTGCAGCCTGGGCAACCAGAAGAAGCCCCAGATCATGTCACTGTTAATGAGAGAGCCTGGGGATGTGACAGAAAATTACACCTACTTTAGCTGAAGTTCACTGTAAAACAAAGCAAGCTATTTGAACAGCTTGATTAATGATGGCCAAGCAGGCTTCAGGAAAAGTCTGTGTCTGGCTAACTGGCTGCAGTCCTCACAGGGGATGTCGGCTTAGGATATGTATAGGGAGGATAGTGTAGAGAGCATTTCCTGAGAGACTCAGAAAACATTTAACCAACTTACAGAAGATTAATGGTTCAAATGCAAGAAATATCTTGAACAGTGGGGGCAAGAGAAAGAAGTTACATCTTCTTTCTAGCCGTGGACTATTCCTCCCTGCTGTCCTCCCTCACGTGGATGGAAACAAATGAGAAATTTATGCAATTCCTTACACGTAACAGTGAAGAAAGAAGAAAAGCAGAAGACTTTGCAAACGGAAGAGACTGGAGGAAAAAGAGGTGAAAGACATAGCAGCCTTACTGGTACGTTCAAAATTATCATTCAGAGGACAAGTGTTACACTGGAATAGTTGCAGGAAGAACAATCTTGCTTTTTTTTGTGATGGGTTACTCATGCGACAGAAGCTACCTACTGCTCAGCACAGGCACATGGTTTAGGTTTGCCAAGGAACACATCTTTCTGGTGTCCCAGGCATTGCTGCCATCTGCTCCTGTACTTGGGGGGTTGAAAAGACCCTTGGAGGTTGATAGAAGCTTCCTAACCATGAAGAACTCTTGAAACAGCCTGTGGAAAGGTGGGAACCCTCTTGGCTTGAACCCTTTGGCAGTATGCCTGCTGCTTCCCACAGAGCAGAACACCTGAGCACTCGGGCCTGGCAGCTGCTACTGTTCAGTAAGGTGAGCACAGAGGTCAGGAACAGTTTCAAATCATTCCCTTGGCCACCATTATCCAGTTACACACACATTGATGCCTGATTAAAACTGCATTTTCTAGTACTAAAAAAAGGGCCTTCCTCCAGGTCAGCTCTGTGCCATTACTCTATCTTACCCTTGCAGGATACTCAAAATTTGAACAAAATACTTTGGCCTGCTCCGAGAAATCTGATTTAATGGGCCCAGATGAATGTTTCTTGTATCTATCTCTTCCAGCTCATGAAATTCAGCTTACTTTAGGCCTTAATAAGTGGTAATTTTTCCTCTTATTTCTGAACCTCAACTCTGTCTTCTCAGTTTACTAGTAACTCTCACTTTTCTAGTCTCACCCAATTCTCTGCTTACTGGGATCATTCTATTTCAGATTTTTACAGCATTTCATAAATATAAGTATCTGAATATTTGGCAATTTCAAATTCATCTCCAGCATTCAAAGAGGTCAAACTTAATAGCATAGTATAATTACTGTGACATTAGAAATCGATGGCTTGACTAAATCAAATGCAACCACTTTGTATGCTTGCAATTTGTTATGATACTGAAGACCATCAGTACTTATTTCAACAGCTTCCTTGACCTTTGAACCAGTCCCTCCTAGACTGAAAGCAGTAATAATATGGTCACTACCACTACAAACAAACAGCAAATAAAAAATATGAACTGCAGTTTCTTCAAAGCACTGTGAAGTTTTAGTTTGCTTGTGTAGTTATATGAGAGAATCAGCAGCCTGTATGTTCCTCATAATGTCAGTCAGAAAAAACGTAATCAAGAATTACAAAGGGGCTACATCACAAACTACGTCAGTGATTACTGTGTGTTGAATTAAACAATTTTGCTCAGCTTACTAGGCACATTTGGTCTGCCTCATAAATACGTCATTTAAATAACAAACCAGCCCTAACATGCCTTAAAAACAAACCCTTCTTTTTGAAACAAAATTATTCCTAAAAGATGCTAATGTCATTATTTTTAAATGCCCATACTCATTCATCCTGCATTTATTTTTCCACATTCCTTATTGTACAGAAATAATCACCAGCTCACCCAGCATAAGAATTGTAGTTTTGTTTAAATCACAGGAAAAGAGAGCAGACCTTTCACAACTTATTGCACTGTTGCCTGTCTTAACTCAGTACCAGTCACCTTTGCAGCGCAAGTTGTACAAAAGAAATTCAGGAAATACCAGTAAGCATAAAGTTTACCCATCGTCAGTTGAACCTGAATAGCTGATTTCATCTTCTATCACTGCTACATTTACATAACTAAAAAAATATGGCTATCAAGCTCACTGGAGGTACTTTCTAACTAAAAATACTAGTTCATTCAAATGTCACTGTTTCAAGGCATTTTTCAACTTTTTAATCTGAAAGTTACATTTTGTTCAAAGTTCCATTATTTCAGTTTTTATACCTTTATTTTATTTTTATATTGGATGCATGGTTTTGTATTTGTTCAAGTTGCCAAATTATTAAACCAGTCACTGGTAACATCAGTAACAAACAATCACTCTAAATTTGAAGAGAGTAAAGTGCCAACTTATATACCAACTACAAGATTGAGCATTTCCTAGCAAACATTAACAATGCAGCAGAGGTTCTGCTAGGGCAGACAATACCCAAAGCCAAATCTGGAGAAAAAGCTAATTAAATGTGTTAGGTTCTTTTTTTGGGTTGTTTTCCCCAAATAGTGTAAAATTAGAGAATTTTAAACAGTAAGAAGAGATTCTGTTTCAGACAATATTTAGACTGGACAATGAAATCTTAATTTATTTAAATCACTTTTCTTCATTCCTACTGCAGGGAAATGCAGATCAGTATTTCAGATTCAAACAATTGCAAACATGAGCCAGAAATCTGATCCAAATTTTGCAAAAAAACCCCTCCTTATCATTCAGGGGGAGTCCTAACTCTGAATTCTGACACCTGTCAGCTTAGCCATATATGCCACAACATGGAGGTGTGAGTATGTGATTTCCTGGTTCCACTACCTGCCTCAGCTGAGTTTCACAGCTACCCAGTTTGACCCCAAAGAAAGAACATCAGCTAAAAAGCTGCTGTGAGTAGATGAGGCACAGGGGGAAGCAGTGACACAATTCATCCTGTGGGCAATCAATTGCTACAGTTTTAAGGTACTAAGCTTGACATAAATCCCTGAGGGAAAGTGACATCTCAAACAGTATTTGCCTACTTCAATTGCTTCAAGAAAACACAGTTCAGTGAGCAAATCAAGCCCTAAATGAATACACCAAGTCAAGTTTGCTTTTAAAAATATTACAAACTATGAGAAAAGTCAAAATCAATTTGCATTTTAATTTTCATTTGGGATCAGGCCAGTTTGTAAATGAGGATTGAATACACACACAATTTCCTTTTTCCTCTTTCTTTTTTTTCCCATTATCTTCCCCATCCCAATCACAAGAATTTCATGCACAAGAATGCACATTCAGGCTGTCCTTTTGTTCTGCTACAACAAAGTGCCCAACTAATTGCCAGGTCAAATGCATTAAATCTGCATTCTTCTGTCTATTAGCATAACAGCTGGTGTTTGCCTCTTAAAATTCCTTTACTGTCAGCTACTGCCTTCCAATTTGAAGAATTTCTAGTGTGGCTTTCCACTCCAGTCCTTTACAGTTCTCTTAACATTAAGATTGGATAGGTCACCATCAAAGACATAGATTAGAATGTCTTCAGATTGTGTTCAGATTAGGAAACAAACATCATTAGAGTCCTTTCCCTGATGGGTGAAATAAAAGCATAAATTTGAGCAGAATCAAACAAAGCAAAAAATTACACCCTACGATGACAGAAGTACATTTCTTCAGTATATTTAAGACCCAGGAAAGCATTTCAACTCATGTAAATTGTCCAGTGGGCAACTAAGAGTACCTGATAACATTTTTTTTACATCTCTTGGAAGACAGAGCCATTGTCATCTCTTGGTCAGTTGCAGTATTACTTTAGCAGCTTTCCAAACATCTTAAAGTCTGTAATCAATCCAGAAGGATTGATTGTTCATTATACAATGGATTTTTTATGAGATGTCCAAGAAGGAACACAAAATAAGCACAGAAAACTAAAAAATCTGCCAAATTGGAAGAAAAAGAAAAATTAAATTAAAATAAAATAAAATAATTCCAATCCTGTAAACTACAAGTAACTGTCGTAAATGTTCTTTATATTTAAGAAGGATATTGGCCTCCAAACACTTAAGACCACATCTTCCCATCTTCAACAGTAATGCTTTTTTTTTTTTTTAATTTTATTTTTCTATGGGGGAGGAGGGTGAATGGGGAGGAAGTTGATGCTGTTGTTTTACATTAGAATTGAAGTCTGTTGTCATTTTGATAAAATTACATAGCAAATGTAAGATTCTATCATTAATAGGTGCCAAGCAATCCTAAGGGCAAGTTTCCTTACTACCCTACTGGGAGCTGGAGCACAGCACCTACTGTGCAGAGCAAAGGAAGCTTTCAAATATCTTTATTCTAGACCAGGTATGTCCAACCCTCTGCCCACAGCCTGCTTGTGGCCCAGAACAGCTTGCAATGCGGCCTAGCCTCTGTTGCCGCACCATCATGGTTGCACCTCTGTCCTGCAGAGCAACCTGGCCTGGCCCCAGGTGTGCTGCTGTAACCCAGCTCCAGTCAAATAGCAGTGCGCGAATTCGCATTGTCTGAGCTGATACCAGGACATGGGGAAGGTGCAGCGTAGTGCTAACTCAAGTTATAGCCAATAACTGTTTGCAGTTTCATAAGCCAGCTAAACACAGACCTCTGAAGACTAAAAAAGATGCAGCCATGCTTTCTGCTTTGGTAAAGGAATTTGAGAACAGGTTTCAAGATTGCCAAAATACATCAGTTTTATGGTATACTTTCAATTCCATTTTGAGTGGACATAAATACATCACCTGCCAAGTTTCAAATAGAATGTACAGAGGCGCAACCAGATTTTCAACTCAAAAATCTGATCATGCCTCTTCTTCCCCCCCCCCCTTTTTTTTTTTTTTTTTGTAGCTGAGAATTTGCTCTATCAAGTAGTGTTACTGTGCTCTTCATATGTGTTGTAGTTTCCATGGAAATAAATAGGAGGCATTTCTTTTGGAGCAGTGTATGTTTATGCAGCCCAAGAGAGATTGCCTTCACTCAACATGGCCCAGGCAAGGCAAAAGTCTGGACTTTGGACACTCATGTATCTATGCCACATGACTCCCATATGCAATGATTCAGATGATCTGAAAGCTAAGCTACCCAACTTTTCTATAAATACTACTGTGACCTAATGTTTTATGTCATGGAAGTACTAAATGGTGAGATCTACATCTGACATTCTCTTATCTCCTAAAACCAAGAACTAAAAACTGTTTTCTACTAGTTCTCAAGCAGAGTGTCACTCCTTGCCAGGAGCAGAATTTCAGTGGCCACACCATATTATTTCAGTCCTTTAACTCAGTGTAAATTGACAAAATACCTTTCAGTTGGTCTTTATGAGCTGCTTCATCATCTGTTCAGATGGGATAAAGTCATAGAGAATCCAAAGTGATTATTGACCATACATTCACCTAAAACTAACTGAGGCATGCAGGGTAGCAGAGTTCACCGACTTTGGTGAGCTTTTGATTATGTTTCACACACCTCTATAATATTACTTTCTATTCCAAAGTATTACAGCTATTTCAGCAGATGCCCAGCATCTGTGGGCTTGATGGGGTGCTAATCCTATTACAAGGTGATGATTGGAAGCCTATAGCTTATACTTCCAGATGCTTTTAGGATACAGAGACCACATATGCTCCAAGAGGGGAGAAGGAATGTAGGGAGAGCTGTTTGGGTGTGAGAGTTTCATACAGTATTTGCTGAGTTTCAAGAGTTTCCGGATAACTAAGGACCACAAACCGTACATACATTAAATAGCAGAGATTCATGGCACTCTTGAAAGTTTGGAAGACTTTACCCAGCAATATGCAAACCTGTTAATACTCCCACTGGAATGTGTCGGAGATCCCAGTAACTCTTGGCACAGTACACCTGGCAATCAGCCACTCAAGTTTCTTTGCTTTCAGGAAAGTATGGGGGCCTTGTGCACAATTTCCCGGTCTTTCTTCAGAGTGAGAGGATAAGGTGACTTAACTTATTCCATTCTGGCACTGTAGATGTGGTGATCTATGGGTGCCACTGTAAGGAACATATTAGTTTCCTGGTCCTGTTTAACAGGAATATGTTGTTCACAATCCACATTCACTTCCAAAGATTGCACAACTCCATAGTTCGAAGTCCCCACGAAACAGTCATAGAATCATATCATAGAATGGCTTGGACTGAATGGGATCTCAAATATCATCTAGTTCCAACTCCCCCTGCCACAGGCAGAGCCAACCACTTAATCAGACACTCAGACAAGCAGCCCAGGGCCCCATCCAATCAGTCCTAAGGAAAGAGAAACAACTGTTGATCACCATTTCTATGCATTACTGTAGAGCCCCACAAGATTTGGTAAATATCTAAGCTCCAGCTGCTGAAATTGATGCAAGAGTCTTAGCTTTACTTACAGTAAATGCTGGCTTCCAGGAGCAAGGGAAGGGTGTGAATTGGAGGGCAAAAATAAGATTCCAGTGTTAACAAACCCAAATGCAAACATTTTCAAACAATGGCTATTTGTAGCATAGATTACAATAAGAATATTATTTGCACACACATGCTGAATCTTTTATACTGCTCAAATGAACGGGCTAGCAAAGTAAAACAAACAGTATTTCAGCAAGTTAACAGCTATGTAATTCTATCAGTCTCACACTTCTTTTGACTTACCAGTATTAATGACAGTGTAATTAGATGGTCAGTCAATATGCCCTTATCTGGCAGGACAAGAACTATGCTGCAAATGGATAAAAGAGTGATTGGAAAACATTTTCAGTAAGACAGTAGGGGTTCAGTTCAAGTTTATTGAGATTAGATGTAAAAACTTTGAAATCAGGTATATAGAAGTAATAACTGCACAATGTTATGAAATTCATTTTCCACCCCAGGTCTCCTTTAATGATAAAGAAGCATCACTGCTGTCCTTTTAATGTGTGTATATGTGTAGTATCACTTATAATATATAAGCTTTACTGGCTGCATTGCAACCAACATTTTTTCATAATGTCTCCATAATAGTTCCCCATTCTATGTTGCCTCTTACCATGTTGTAGAAATAATGTTTGTACCTGAAGAAACAAAAAGACTTTAAAAATAGTCCAAAATAGTCTTTTAGTATCACCTCCATCATTGTTTTTAAGAGATGTTGCAGCATACATGAATTGGAGGAAATGCCAGAAATATTTTTCTCCAATAATAGCATTTAATATGTTACAGAATAATGATACAAAAATATATATAGAATACAATAATCAAGACTACATGAGAAACATCTCTGATAACATTATCCTATGGATTTTGTATAGGAACTGATATGAGATTCATAGAATATCCCAAGTTGGAGGGAACCCATAAGGATCATCGAGTCCAACTTCTGGCTCCACCCAAAAATCAGACCACATGTCTGAAAGCATTGTACAGACACTTCTTGAACTCTGGCAAGCACGGTGCCATGACTGAAAAATATGGTGACTTCCCAGGGGGGCCTATTTCAGTGCCCAACCACCCTCTCAGTAAAGAATCTTTTCCTAATATCCAACCTGAACCTTCCCTATCACAACTTCATGCAGTTCCCTCATTGAGAGAACAGATCAGTGCCTGCCCATCCACTTCTTTTGTGAGGAAGCCATAGGCTGCTCTGGTCTCCTCTGAGCCTCCTCTTTTCTAGGCAGAACAAATCAAGGGACCTCAGTTGCTCCACGCACATCTTACATCCAGTTATAAGACTTCTAAAGAGAAGGGAATAATGAAATATAATTGGTACTACTAACCTTTCAGTCTGTTAATAAACAGTCTTAAAATAACTACCTGCTCCAAATTACTGCATGGCATACTCTGTGTCAGGGGTATCATACTGACACTGGCTTCATCTGATAAGAGCTCAGTTTTATAAGCATGGGTCTCAGCCTCGCAACTAAATCCATTAGTTCTGGGTCTTTATGGAGTATATTTAACTTCAAGAGACATTTTGTGGAGTTACAAATATATCTGCCACTGATCTTGTTGCAGAACGAGGCCCTTTGGGAGCAGAATGAAAGGAATATCATGCTTCTTACTGATGTATTGTGCCAGAAATCACAGCTTTTGTCTTAAAATGCTGTAGTCTGTAAACAGCTCTTCATTGTACCGATGCATTGCAAACATCTCAATTTCCATTTTTTGACAATCAGAGCTGTTTTAAGTTTCCACTATTCACTATGTTCACTATTTGCCAATTGTTTCAAGTGCTCAGAGAACAATTTTTTCTGCTGTCACCAATTTTTTACTTCGGCGATGCCAAGTCTGTAAATACCTTTCATATTCATCAATATTTTAAGTATCAAAGTACCTATTAAAAGCTGCTTTTCATTAAATTATCATACAAATTCATGATAAAACTGGCAGTTTCTGTGGAAGAGAGATCTTCTGTGGATGAGAAGGAGTACGTGGGCACCATATCTCATTAGCCTCACAGAGCATTATGTAGGACCAAACTTTCCTTCGTAGAGTTTGTCTACTTATTTCAACAGAGATGAGACTGGCAGAGAGTGAAAAGAAGATAGGGATAGGATCTTTTCAGTGGTTCCCAGTAGCAGGACAAAACTGCAGCAGAGGAGGTTTCCTCTGAACATCAAGAAGCACTTTTGTGCTGTGTGGGTGACAGAGCACTGGCACAGGTTGTACAGAGATTCTGTGGAGTCTCCTCCTTGGAGATCTTCAAAAGTCACCTGGGCATGAGCTGGGGCACCCTGCTCTAGGTATCAGATTGACCAAGAGAACCCTTCCAGCTTCAGCCATTTAGCAAATCTGAGAAAGGGGGCTGTATAGGATTCTTCCAGTCTACCACAAAGGAATTAGCATTCACTCCTTTCTCATCTCCATCTCACCTTGTCCACTGATGCCCAATCTCTATAGAAGACTATAACTGAAAGGTGCAAGGCAATGAAAGGATACCTTCAGCTAAATGCTGTTCTTCTGATCAGTTTTAATAGTCTCTTATGATGAGATTGGAAGTGTCAGACGTTACCAGCAGCATATTTGCCACAACTAATGAAAAAAGCCTGCTGAATGAACGCAAGTTTAGCAGGAAAACAGATGAGTGAACCAATGAAATAACTATATTCCTCCCACCAGAGTGGTGTGAATCTCTCTAAATATATGGATTTTAGTAGTAAACTCTTATCTGCTCTTTGCTGGAGGTATGTGCCCATTAAAAGGGAGCGAATTGGTATTTCTATTTAACTTCAACATGGCGAAGCAAGCTAAATACTTTCTCAGTTTGTAGTGGGGGAAACGTGGGGAAGAGTGTCTTGTCAGACACTGTCTCCTGGACTCTAAAACTGTCATGGTAGCCAGCATACATTAAGAGGATTACACTGAACCTTTAGGCAAAGCATCAACTTTCACTACAGGAAAACTGTTTCCGCCTGCCTCAAGCAGCACTGTCCTGATTTGAAAGGAATAGCTTTGTCTCAGCATTTATGGCCAGAAGAAATACACAAGGAAAAAATCTACCTTGTTTTTAAATCATAAGTACACAGCTATAGGCATGTTCATAATGTGTATATATAGTGTGTGGACACACAGATGGATACATTTATCATGGCGAGTCATACCACTGGGGTATTTACTATCTAGCATGTGGCAGAGCTCTGTATTTCTACTCTTTTCAAACTTTTAACAAAAGCAAAAACATCCATACCTGCATTCAGATATAGCAGAAGTGTTTCTTTTAAAGGATTCCTCATAAGCTTTAGTCTGCTGGCAAGCAAACACTTCTATAGTAATTGCCATTTTCTACAATGTTCTTGATCTAAAGAGGAAACAAAAACACATATCAGCCTAACTTCAATTGTAATCACAATGAAAGGTTATCATCAGATGCTGTAAGTAGATAAGGTAAAGTGCTGTTCAGATGATTTCCAGCATTTGATTACACACATACTTTTGATCTCCACTTACATACATCTTAATGACTCCAGGATATTTGCCAGTTACAGTACAGGATTATAGACCTAGGAAAATATCTGATTTTTTCACAGTATAGGTTATGTTCTTGTAAGCATAGGACCAAAGAAAACCACTCTTATGCTTGTACCACCTCTGGAGCAATGATTTTCTGTAAACAGCTTAAACACAGCATCCCCAGGGTATTCCCAGACAGAACAAATGCCACTGTTTCATAATTAAACAGTTGGTCTAAAGATTTCTCAATAGACCAATAGTTCCAAGCATTCAATAACTTGGAAAATACATATTTTGCAAAAATGTTATTCTAATTTCCCACAGGTAATTCAAATTAATTTGCATATACATCTGGAAAATAAAACCCAATTCCTGCATGGATGCCACTGGAAGTATTACAGGCTACAGCAAAGTCTTGCAAGCAGCGACTGAATTTACAACACATTTTTAAGAGCTGTTCATTTTTGCAAGCCAGACATGAAGCTTGGGTATCAGTTAAGTTTCTTTAAATTTTGAAAGCAGAACATAGGGGAAGGATATTGAGACTTCAGCAGAAGCAAGCACATTTGAAAAATGTACAAAAGTACAAGTTGGGGGCTAAGTTTGTAAAACACTTCTGGCAAGCATCTTCATTAGCATTTTGCTACATCACCTTGCACAGAAATATCTCATTGCAACTGGTGGCTTCATCGTTGCAACTCATCACTATCTACAACTACTTGACAGGAGGTTGCAGTGAGGAGATTGTCTGTCTCTTCTCGTAGGCAATAAGTGATAGGACACAAATGGGTTCTTGTAAGTTGAAGCACAGGAAGCTTAGATTGGACTTGAAAAAGAATTTCTTCATGGAAGAAGTGGTCAAGTTTTGGAATGGGCTGCCCAAGAAAGTGGTAGAGTCCCCATCCCTTTAGAGTCCCCATCCCACCCCCCACCCCATCCCAGAGTGGTAGAGTATTTAAAAGCCATGTGGATATAGCACATATTTGCTGCAATCAATTATGAAATAAATTATGAGCTACTAAATAATTACAACAGTACATCTGCACACAGATTTAGATATTCTGACACTAGTCTCCTGGAAAGGCGATCTATAAGGATCAAATGGAGTGGCTACAGGATATAAACAACTTCAGGAAGAAATGGATTCTGAACTATTACCACAGTTTTGAGATGCAGCCTTTTCATAAAATACCTTGTTTTCATGCAAACAAAAGAAAAGCAGCAACTTACATGCAAAAACAAGAAAGATATTTTCAGTACAAAATTTCTGTTCTAAATTTGTTATAGCATTTGTTTTTTCAAAACCAGCTTCATTGCACAAATATACAAGTCACGTGTTCCTTTTTTTTCCCCCCCTAAGATGAGCAGAATTGAATCAACCTTCCAGAACAAATAGTCATTATTATGAGCTTAAACTTTCCTTCCCACAAATATTCTCTCTGATTCCTTTCAATGACCATTCCAGTCAATCCCTATGATTCTATTTACAGTGTAAGTGAAGGACATTTAATGAATATATAACTTGAATCACTCAATGGGAATCTCAGATAGAGCTGGAATTAATTTTCTAGCTGCATAAGTCTAGTCTAGTAAGTTTTCTTGCCAGCTATGAGAACACGAACATCATAAAATCAGACATCCAACAGTTGTTACTGAAAAGTTACCTTTAACAACTGTTACCACAACATGGGATCCAAGATAACAACGGTATTCTCCATTTCTGAATGTGAAATGGAGAAATTCATGCAGGCAGAATTTTACTTCAAATTAGTTCCAACAAATCATAATTTCACTGTGCAAAATAGCCAAATTTCACCAATAATGTTTCTCCAGGATGTCACATCAGAAGCTTAATAGTTCCTCCTTTAAGGCAGATGTGAAATGTCTGATACCGAATAAACTGGAGCTGCAACCAACTTTTCTCTTTTTGATTGCGGTAAGATACTAACATCTTGATTATAGAAAAGACTGTTAAAATAAGTTTCCTATAATCCATGAGTATAAATACTGTACGTAAAGTCTGCATGGAGTGATTTTTACTCCATTGACTGGCACATGCTTTGGAACAAAACAAGCTTAAAGAAAATAGTTTGGGTTAGCTCTATACTGTTTCAGATTAATGATACTTAAAATATCAAACATTAACAGATTATTAAATATCACCTGTTTTAAGTAACAGTTTAGATGTCCTGAACACTAGTAGAACCAAGGGAACTAGGTTCACATCACAAATGCTCTTTCACTCACTATCATGGCTTCTAAACCTGTACTAGTCCATGAACATGCGCCAGGAACAAAATATTTCCAATATGGATCTGAGGAGTAATTTGATATTTGCTCTGAAATTTTAAAGAAAACTCTAAATAAATGCTTGGCATCAAATACTTTATTGCAAAACTATAGGATTTCTCACCATTTATGTGTTCTCTTAATCCGGTAATTTTTCTTCCTTCCTAAGACAAATTGGCTGTTGTTTTCTGGCCAACATTCCTCTGAGGTTGGATCAATAAATTGTATTAGAAAACCTTGTGAGATTTGATGGTTTCCTAAACTATTTGTTGGTCCATAGTACAAAACTGAGATTTTTCTAAATCGTTAGACACCGTGATCAGTGATCGAGATTTAATGATGCTTGTAGGTAGAGTCAACGGTTACATAAAGACAGATCACTCTCTCAGAATTCATCTTAACATTTGGAGATGATGTCCACAGCTATTTCTGTTAGAGCTTGATTTAGCTTGGTCAAGAGTCTCAGTTGAGAATATCCAGATCTGAATAAGTTTTGCTGTTAAACTTCTTTCCTATAAACAAACCATTAAATAAGAAAATGCTGCAAAAAGAGTTTTGAGAAACATTGGCAGGATAGTTTGGAAATATCTGGAAGATTGTGCACCACTTATATATTACTTTTCAAAAATATGAAATTCACCAAAAAAAGAGGTATTGCAAGGCAAAAAAGTATTAATGAAAAAACTGTGATAGCAATGATACTGACAATGTTTCCGTATTATACACATAAACCAACAGTGTGAAAGGATGTGTGTTCTGAGTTGGAGCTGCTGATACATCCAAACAACCAGCACCTGTTTCAAACCAAAATATTCTGATATGGAGCTCATATTTCAGGTCTGGCTCCTAAACACACCAATAACTCTAATGGGAAGGGCTTGTGCAACATATAAAAAGCAAATTTGAACAGTAGTTTATTCTCAAGGTTATAATGAGTCACCTGGAGCAACAGATAAAACGATGAAAACAAATCTCTGAATATGTGGTATGGCTATGGAGGAGTTCATTTCAGAGTCATATGAAAAGTCTTTCCTGAAGGACCGATTTGGGGATGCCAAATGGTATAAATTAAAAGATTAGTTGTATTGAACTGCCAAGTATACTCCTGAACACTTGGAGAGGCTCATACTGGGCCGCATAGACTAAGCAATCATATGACTGAACAGCTGGAAAAAATCCTTATTGAGTGGAATTGTATTTAATGGTCTAAAAAGCAGCACTGAAATAAATCGCTGGGTTTTACGGTACAGAAGACAAAAGTACTCTACCCTATCTTCATTATAATAGAAAGAAAACTTTGGCAAAAACAGATTATATCAAGATAACAGGAAAAGCAGAAGTAACAGCAAGATCTTTTACTGTGTTCCATTTACATGCTTTAGTTCCGGCACTTCATACTCTAGAGATAATCATTCCCTCTGTCATTTTAAATGCTAACCAGCTGGAATCAACAGTGGTGAGTTCTATGAGTTAGATGTCTAACTTCACAGTTAGTTCACCTCACTGAATCTCCTTATTCTTATTCTTATCTGATTTTATCCTCTCAGAAATCAGTGAAGAAAGTCTTTGCATCTGTACAAGGTTTTACTCAGCCATATAGGTTGCTTGTTTGATTGTAGGCATCAGAATTTCTACCACTTAGATCTGAATACATTAAAGGTGAAATCAGATTGATCTCAGAGATGACTAGCAGAAAAAACTGTCACCCAGGGTGAAAAAAACTGAAGTTGCTCACCAGATGGTGAAGAAGGCGGGAAAGTTTTGAAGGTAGAGCAAAAAGCTGAAATGAAGCAGTTCTGGCAGACTGGGTTAAGAACTACAGCAAACTTCTAGGACCGGGAATATTAGAAATCAAGAGCTGGCTCTGCCACTGATATACTTCATAAATAAATACATAAATAAATCAATAAATTGATGGTCTTCATGAGACAGGTAGATAAAAAATGATATATGCAGATTACCGCTACTAACAATTAATTACAGTTAGTACTGCAGCATGACCATTCTTATTTTTAGAATCCAACATCAGATGCATTTTTAAGAATCTGACCATCAGACTTCTTCTGTCTCTTTGTTTCCACTTTCTGACTTTCCATTATAACCAGGTCAACTTATCAAGGTTCAAAATGCTCATAAGCCATTCTATAGGCTTAAACAGAGAACGGTGTTACAGAAGTTGTATTAAGTTGACCAAACTTTGTAAAGGTTTGTGGACACCTAAATTCCATTTCAGTTTTTAAAGTACTTTATGCTCACAGTCAGAACTCTCTGTATCTGTTTCTATTAAATTCATTTTGGCGCTAAACTTGCTCTTATGAAAATGTGAACAAATGAATCATGGCAAAGAAGAATCAAAGCCTCTATGAAATTGGGCCTATCAACCCCTGCAAAATTTATTGTCTGTATAACACAGAAGACGACAGACAGTAAAAATGCTACCTACCCTAAAGAAATAAAGTGAGTACCGCAGGAAATACTAGGTAATCAAACAGCTGGTAATTTCCAGGTAAACAAGTGTCCTGTATTTGAGTACTTTCAGTACTCAGCTTCATATTCCACACAGAAATTAGTCTTTGTATAATACTGCAACACACAGCAAAACACTATACAAGCTGGAACAACAAGCATATAATACAGTTAACAAAATTTTACTAATAAACTGAATCTCATTTAGTAGGTTTTTACAAGTACCAAAAATTGCCAGGATTAAATGCTTGACCCTCACACACTGTATTAAACAAAGTAATTTTGATTAGTTCTTCTTGTTTGAAAAACAAACAAAGCAGCAACAAAAACAACAATAAAACACTTCAACCTCTCTTGAAACTGCAGTTCAGAGTAAAACCAGAAGACTGCACTTCATCTGAAAATGTCGCAGAAAGGTAAAACTTACAATTTTTCATACAGTGTTAACAACATTTTCCACTTTTCTCTCCACTCATTTGCCTTTTTTCAAGGAAAAGCAGAAAAATGGGATTTGAAACAGAAATTAGTAAAGAAGGGGAAGATAAAGTCTATTATTCTTGTTCTTTAGGTATTTATTTTTCCTGTCAAAAATATGAAATGACATGGAAATTAGATTTCCTCACTTCAATTTCTTACACACCTTTCAAAACCCTTTTTGAAAGGCTGTTTGGTAGTAATATGAAACTTTGTTGAGATCAATTTCAACATTTCTGACTGTAAAAATAAAAATCTTATCTCTTAAAAAATATTTTAGGCTGGCATTTAAGAGCAAATGCTTTTCTGTGATAATATTAGAAGCTTCAATTTATCATGTTTTAGACTTCCTAAATAACTATTTTTAGGCTTAGAAACAACTTCTTTATCTACCTAAAATTCTAAAATGCCAGTCTCAGTATGTTACGCACACATGCTGCAATAAGAAAAACTCTGTCTCCTAAATGGATGTCCGAGCAGCTTGAAAATTTAGTCCATGTGTTGTATCATGACTTTTAGCTCATCAATTCAATTCATGCTAAAAATTAAAAGAATTAAAAAAAAAAAAAAACAACAAAATGAGCAACACCAGATATTAATAGAATGAAAAGGTCATAATGATTGACAGCTGTAATGACCAATATTCTCCAGCTAAAATCTAAGACAAGCATCTATGTGAATGTTATTGCAAAGTAATGATTTTAACTTGAGATCATACATTAATTTATTTTTAAAATTGGTTTTTCCCAAAACAAACCCTAATATTATATCCATCCATACACTTTCCAACTGAGTCCAAGCCAAGCCAGCTGCAGCACCAAAAAAAGGAATTCAGCCTCAAAAATCCCTTAAGCATCTCTGCTAAAAATGCCAGTAATTGACCCAATTCTCTTCCTTTTCTTTCCTGATTCTAATGAGTTACACAATCAGCCATCCGCCCTTCTGCTCATTTCAAAGAACTAACTTCACTTTACACCAAGAATCCTAGGTATGATATAAATGGCAGCCTACCTGCATTTAAGACCTAGGCAAGGTGAAAACCTCAAATGTCACAGTTGGGAAGTGGGAAAGATGCAGAACTTTGTACTTTATGCCATCCATCAGTCTACAGAGCTTTTCAGTAAAAATTACCTCACATATATAAGCTTATAAGACAATTTTACTTCATATCAATACTTCTGAATGCCACAGCAGCTTAGCATTCTCCTTTTGTGTACAACTATGCAGGTGTAGGGGAAAGGATAATGTTTTAAAAAGTAGGTGTTCCACATAATTCACCACTCTTGGCAATTTTTATTCTATTTGCACTTAAAAAATATCTTTGATGCAGTGCTTCATTATCTGTGTACCAGAAGATCCCTTTTCCTGGCAGCGTTTTAGAAACATAAGGTTTTTTAAAAAAAAAAAAAAAGAAGTAAAACATAAATAAAACAACAACAGCAGACTTCAGATAACTTCAGTGAGATGGCATGTTCTCATGAATAATTCTCTCAACATATCAGTCTAATGAATATGTACAAAGATTTGGCATATCTATTTTCTCCTTTTTAAGTCACATTTGACCACAAGGCACCAATATGCTCAGCTGTAATTAGTAGAAATGCTGTGGTCCAATATCCATGACACATCCTAGAGCCACAGGAAGCTCATCTGTTCACTGCTTCACAAATTGCCAGAACATTTCACAATGTAAGATCAAGCAGCACAGAGAAAGTTCATCCAAGAAAATGTCCTTGATGTGCCTTCGGTGCTGTTTTCAGGATACTATTTATTCTCGGACTATTTGAACATATTACGTAAACAAACTTTTTACAATAGAAATTACGCACTAACTGCTAAATGCACATATTTAAACATAAACAGATTTACATTTAAAATCTAAAAATAAAACCTATTGATTGAAGATGAAGAAGGAAAGCTATGTCACTGAAATTGCAGTGAGGTTGTTGTCACAAGACTAGAATATCTTACTATCATTTAAACAAGTCGTATAGACTCATGCTACTTGAAATAAACCTTGCCCAGTGAAAACTCAGGCCATAGCAACACATGAACCAAATTCACTTTCCCAAATATTAATTGAACTGAGAACCCTGACACCTTGCTTACAGTCCTTTAGTCTTTATTTTCATACTACAAAATGTTACAGTAGTAATAAAATAAAAATTTAAAAAAAATTTAAATCAAAGTAGTAAAAAGATACCATTAACAAAACAGTGATCTAGAATGCAATCAAAACCACTGTAATGTAACAATGAAACCTAATAAAGATATTCAATACCATTACTTGAATTTGCTTTCTTCAGGCTGGATGTGGCTCTGGGCAGCCTGGTCTAGTGGTTGGTGACCCTGCCCACAGCAGGGGGGCTGAGCAAAGATGATCTTTGAGGCCCCTTGAAACCCAAAACATTGTATGATTCTATGATTGTATAATTATATGTATACCTGATACATTAAATATTAATTCTCCTTTTCCCCTCTTCATTTACTTAACTACAAGAATTCAGTGCTAAATCTTGTGCATCATATTCATATGTGTATATTATCATGTCTAATCACAGGAATAGCTCTCCTGCAATACAAGAAAAGTTACGCTCCATCAAAATCAACAATGTATTCAATATTCATGGATTATGAGTCTGAAAATCATGGAAAGTAGTTTGGTTTTGGTTACTGCTGTGATTTCACATACAATTTAAGAAAGAAGGCCTCCCTGGCTCCTTTTATCTTCCAATCCCCTTGTCAAGGACAAGAGAAACAAAAATGACCCCATTAAGATAAAAACAGGACAAGCACATGCTTCTTGGATGAAATTTTCATCACAAGTCCAGCACTTCCGAATGCACTAATATATGTCATTAAAAACATCCTTCCAATTAAATAATCTCTGCTCAGTAGGTGTTTAAGTTTCTCTTAATGTATGCACTATATATCCAATTCGGGAGCATTTTTCCTTCTTGTGATATCTATCCTTCCTTAGAACTGTGATATCTAAGTTAAAGAAACGAATACCTTTTCATGATGAAGGCCTTCATACCACAAAAACGCCATTTCTTTTTCACAAGCTACATGAACTATTAATTCTTTCACTGTAAGCAAAGCATGAATCATCACTGTGATATTCTCACCTCTCTTATTTTTACTTATTTTCTGTAAGCATTGATACCTGGTATGCAATTGGAATATCTTACGAAACACAACATACCTTCATTTTCCACATCAGAAGCCAATTTTTATCAGTGATATCCATCTTTTTCCTCAAACTACCCTCTCAGAATTTTGCTATAGCTAGATATATTGTACTTGTGATTCTGTGTTCCAGTGTCTGAAAGCTGTTAGTGTTAGATAGCAGCAAGTGTTCAAACAACAAGTATATTTAACTCTATCTTTAGCATCCTTATCTGTTAGCACAATTAAGGAGCATCAGTGGTTCCGCTTTTATGCAGAACTTGGATGCTGTGTTCAGATTTGTCATATAACAATAAGACAAACCAAAGTAGACCTCATTCTGCACTAGTATTTTCCCCTTTTCTTCCTGTATGTTCAGTAAATAAAAACAAGAAAAGCTCAGAAAAGCTGTCTACTCATTTCCTGATATTTTTCACCAACTTCATGAAGATGAGAACTCATGATTTCCCTCCACTGATTATCTCATCTTATTTAATTTTTGACCAGCAGTAAAATAGCTAATGCAAACATTTAAACCAGACATTTGCAATAATTCCAGCTGAGATGATTTATTCTTTTCCAGACCAACTGTTTCATACTATCTTGCATTTCAGCAGATATTATCACTTTTTTCATGCTTTCTTTTCCCCAAGTTTTTCTTCCAACCAAATCACTAAAGATTTTGAAACAGGTAGAAAATAGTGGAAAACAATAATCTAAAAAGTAAAATGACAATTCACATGAGACATCAGATCCTACTAACATCAAACACTTGTGATTTTCAAATTAAAATCGCAAATTCCATTCATATCTGTTTAGCTTCCTTTTTTTTCTCTCAAACAAACTTGTAGACAATAGACAATTGTGAAATGGCCTGCCGTATCCATCAAGCTCAGGACTGTTTCAGGAACAGACCAGGAGACCACATCCTGAGTTTCTCTCTTGCTGGTTCTGGGAAAATTCCCAATAGAATGTAGATTCTGAATCCTCATTTTGAGTTCGGGTTTCATTTTGGGTTCATTGGTCTCTGACATAGCTCTGAACTAAACAAGCTTCTGATTGCTTCTTTACCTTTTATTTTCTCTGAATCTGAAGTGATAGTGTCAGATTTAGGACATCATACCAATTTTCACAGCAAAAGCATGCACTGGTAAAAACATGGACTTATACATTTCGCTAAAGGAACAAAGAGAAGAAAGTCTGGCCTGGAGAAGAGAGAGAATCCATGTTTAAAAAGAACCCATTTAAAAAGTCTGAACTCTAATTTTAAGAATATTTGAACTGTAGATCTTTATACCATCCATAAAGCCCCAGAAGCATTGGAAAAAAAAAGAAAAAAAAAATACTTTAGGTCAATACTACATCTGTGTCATCACCTCAGTGCAAAAATTTTCCTTGAAGTCAAGCAACTGGCATCTGTAATCCTCCAAAGATACATCATGAGTGACACAAAAAACAACCTGTATTTACTTCCTACCAGCCACAGCCAAACAGATTTTCTTTTTTTCTTTTCTTTTTTCTTTTTTAATCATCAGCAGATGTTCCAAAGTATGGGAGAATAGTCAACTCATTATTCAGTCATCTTTAGCAGCCTTCCTGATCAGCTCCTGCTCTTGAAGTCTAAGAAAGTAGAGCATAAATGCACTCTGGGAAACTTTCCATGTTCCTAAAACAGTGAGTCATTCAAAAGCTGTTTTTAACAGGATCTGAAAGGGTGCCACCAGCAACACTAAGGTCATCTCCAAGTGCACACTAACGAACCACACAGAAAAGAGCAGAGGCATTTGCAGGAGGTTGTTTAATATTTCTTGACATCTCAGTACTTATATGGCCCTCACAACTTTAATATGAATGTCTGAAAATCATTAGTGGATTTCACCCTCACATCATCCCTGAAAAGTGGAGTTATCTACATTTTGCAAATGGAGAGGCTAAAGAGTAGGTTTTAAAAAAGAAAACTTTAAAGCTACAGCAGGGATACAACGAATTAAAAATGTGGTCACAAATATCTTGAATCCTGTCTTTTAAAACCTTATGAAAACTTGATTAAAAAAGTGGATGTTTCTCTGAAAATATCCAGCTTTCTGAAGGCGAACAAAATTGTATTCTGCTCATATTTTCATAAATATGAACTTTCTATCCTTATCAATGGCCTTTTTGTATATAAAGCTCCTTTTTGTATATAAAGCTCCTTATGTTAAGGAAAAATTATTCAGTGTCTAACTTTGAGCACGATAACTACTGTCTGCTATTGGAAAGTATGCCAGGTATCCATGTAGTTTGCTATCCTTCTTGACCACTCTTATTGAAAGATCAAGGTTCAGGTCACATTATCTAAGTCTTTATACAACAAAAAGGGTAATAGAAGTTTTGCCCAGGGAACTTAGAATCGAGATAAGCATAAGAAGATACAGTGTCAGTCCTGCCCTCAGGCCATGGAACACATTCACCAACTTCACAACTCCTGTGCAATGTTTGTGAAGCCTCAGCAAAGCCTCAAAGCTTTGCTTCCTATTTCTGATCTTGTGTCTCCCATGGTTTATATCCCTGATACATTTTGTTCATGGACTGCTAGCAAAAAAAAAAAAAAAGGAAAAGCAAAGAAAAAAATTCCAAAAAAGTAGCAGTAGGTGTCTTATTCATAGTACTGAAAAACTATATGTTTTGAATATACTATTGAATACTATTCTGTATTGTATTTTCAATACAATAGTATTGAAAACTGTTCTGTTACATAAAAATCAAAACATAACTTATGTTTATATCATCCTACCTCCTGAATTTAAAAGGACTGGCCTTGTTCCTTCTCATACAGCTTTACTCTCTCAAACTGAAAACAGGGCAAATGGAAAAATGGAGTCAAACAAGCGTTCTATCAAGGATGGGGTTGAGCAGTGTGGCATACGTACAACTGATCAGATATCTGAAGAAAATAAAATCTACGTAAATGAGGTTTTCATGCAAGATGTTCCAGCAAGAACCAGGCAGCCATTTCTTAACACACCACATCGCTATTACCTTTATCATACATAGAATGGATAGATCATAGAGTCATTAATTTTGGAAAAGAGATCATCCAGTCTAACCACCAGCCCATCCGCACTATGCCCACTAACCATGTTCCTCAGTGACACATCTTCATGGTGTTTCTGAACACCTCCAAGGATGGTGACTCCACCATCTCCCTGGGCAGCCTGTTCCAAAGCATGGAACACCACGCTTTCCAAGAAAAAATTTTTCCTAAGATTCAACCTGAACCTGCCCTTGCACAACAAAGTAAACAATCCCAGTTCTCTCTGCTGCTTGATATAAGACTTGTGTTCCAGACACTTCACAGCTCTGTTGCCCTTTTCTGCATGCGCTCCAGGGTCCCAATGTCATCTTTGTAGGAGGAGCCCAGAACTGAACCCAATTCTTGAGCTGCAGCCTCACCAGTACAGAATACAAAGGGACGATCACTTCCCTGGTTCTTCTGGCTGCACTATTTCCACTAAAAGCCACGATGCCATTGTTGAATTGCCGCATTTAGGCATCTAATCTGAAGAGGGAATAATCCGTTCCCAAGGAAATAGGGGCAATCACAGAAGCACATCCTGATCTGGCTAGCCTTCTGATAGCTCCAGCTGCAGCCCTTTAAGGTTATTCATAGGCATATCTGATGTACATCTTTTCATTAAAGAAGCCCAGAAGTGTAACCAACAAATAGATATTATTATCCAGACTAGAAGTTAGAGAACGACTGCCATAGCCAGTGGACTGTAAAACAGCACCTTAAGCAAGTCTCTGATGTTTGGCCAGTAAAATGAGAACAAACACCACTTCCTACTGGAAATTCAAAGATGCAGAGCTTCATTTCACATTTAGCTTTATTAAATTTGAATATTTTTCTGAGCTTCCCCATTTTACTAAAGAAAAAAAAACAACCAAACTAATGTTGTTATGTTATGACATGCAGAAGAGCAGCTTGCAGGGACAGCATCTCCCACCCCAAATCCGGGTGTCAGTGCGTTTTCACAGAACGCACTGCTGGATGAAGCAGGCAGAGATGCGCGCGTCCCTGCACAGGTGAGGGCCGAGCCGGGGCAGCCCGCCCGCCCGGAGCAGCCCGCCGAACCACGGCCTCGCCAGCCGCCAGCGTGAGCTGCGCGAGCCGAGCGCCCTCTCGCGGTCGCGCTCGGCGTAAGGCCTGAGGCGTTCTGCTAAACGGCTGAGCAAAGCGCGGGGAGTTGGTAACCATTGGGCCCCAAGGAGGCTGTGGATGCCCCAGCCCTGGAGGCATTCGAGGCCAGGCTGGACGTGGCTCTGGGCAGCCTGGTCTGGTGGTTGGTGACTCTGCACATAGCAGGGGGGGTTGAAACTGGATGATCATTGTGGTCCTTTTCAACCAGGCCATTCTGTGATTCTATGATTCCTTATCCTGCCTGCTACGGTCCACCTGTTGAGTTTAATTCTCTCAGCCACAGAGATAATGGTACATGGGCCACGAGGATGCAGAATTCCTACATCCAGGTTGCAAATGCGCCTTAGCAATGTCAGAGATCACACTTGGGGACCTCTCTTGGAACAGAAAGACAACTTCCAGCTGCCATTCCGAGCTGAGAATCCAGGGAGAAACTGGAACTTTGTAACATACGGAATTAACATGAGGGCAGTTAGTAGTGATGACTGCAGAACATGGAGCTTTAAGCAAAATGTTTCAAAAGACAGTGCCAGCGCACGTCTGTCTCAACCATACCATTGTTCCATGAGAACTCAGTGTCTCAGCTCGCACCATCCAAAGCTTTTGTGTGTATGTGTGCGTAGATGCAATTGTTAACTCACACAATTGCTTGACTCACAAAAGCAAATGGAAAGAATTGGAGCAGAAAAGCCCTCCTGAACAAGCTGGAGGTTTGATGAGAGTATACGATTCGTAAATACTATGCTAGCTTTCTGCTGTTTCTTTGAAGAACATAATGCTTCCATTTGATTTAATTACTCTGACATAAAATCGCTCACATTGAACCAACAAATAAGAATGGGAACAGGATTTTTAAGCCAACAAACTAAAGAGTGCCTAACATCACATGTCATATTGTTGCAAAGGGTTCTCTCTGACAAAATCCCACTACTCCCATTTTCAAGGGCGTGTGGGAAGCATCTTGCCTCTGGCTCATTCACAAAAAGTACATCTGGCTTATATGACTATCCATGTCCATGACAGATTCATGTCACTATGTAAACAGCTGGAGAATGAGCTCTCCCTCTCTTCAAGTCTCTCTCACCATAGAACCACCCAATTAGAAGCCGCCTAGCATCAAACTGTCACACTGATTTTGGTGGCAGTTTGTACCACTTCTGCAGTGAAGTTGTGAGGAATGGGGCAGTAGAAATAGCATTCTGCAGAGCTGTAGGGAGAACACTGAAGAACTATGACACTTCTAGTCCTTCCACCAAGTCTTCTCAAACACCCTACAGATGACCATTACCTAAAAACAATCCCTTTTCAGATTTTTAGTAATGTGCAGACAGATCTGCATGCCTATGTAATGCAACAGTTTTCAATCCTTCCAACTCTATCTTGCTAATTAATCAAATCCACAGAGCCATAGGAAAAGCAGTAGTAAGAATTTGCTCCAGTGAAAACCTACCTCCTTACACTCTAGTCATCACATTTTCACTTTTCTCTGCAAGCACAGAAAAGTATCTGTCAAATCTCTCCTGCCTCCCTTTAAGAACGTCCTGCCAGTTTATTGGCATCACAGAGCTGTGGAGCCAAGTCTACATGTTGGCCTTGCATTAACCTAGTGCATTAAAAAATGCATTCTCATGAGATATGGGTAATAGCTTGACACAGTGAATGATGTTTGACAACAAGATTATTTAATTGGGATTAGGTGGTTTGGACCAAGAGAGATCTCTGGAGAACACACTTTGATTTCCTGTTTGACACATCCCTGAGGGGAATGGCTAGATTGAATAGACACTGCTCAGAGTTTCCGGCAGACTGAGGGAAGAGAGTGGAGGGGATTTAGGACTTGCAGTGGGAGTACCTTCTGTCACTACTGCAGTATGCCTCAGGCTAGACAAACATTAGGTACATTTTTTAAGGAGCAGGCTGACTCCATGGAGTTCAAGTTGGCTGTCAGAAAGCATGAGACAGCATTGCACAGTGCACTCCTGATATTTTCTGTTGCTCATTCAGCAGTAAAAAGACATCTGTTCCTGTCATTATGGTACTAATTCACAGATTTAGTGTGTTGTCTAATTGTAAAATTAATTTTAATAAGTTAGAGTTGCTACACTACTGGATATGAATGCATGGGATTTTCTATTCTCTCTTCAAATGAAAAGTTTTGCAGATATTGTCTGAGGTTATTAGTGCCTGTATAAGCATAGACTTTAAGTATTTGGATAACATTAAATCCTCAATATGTTCAGCTATCAATCTGATCTCCTTACATCCCTGTTTTACAAGAATTACATTTGGTTAGTGGCCCTTCTGTTTCCTCCATGCTCCAGTTGCATGTTACTAGGACAGATGTTTAAGCAATTGGGGGATGTTTATTGGTGGTTTTGGTTTTTTGTTTTATTTTGTTTTCTAAAGATAAATTCTCAAGTCACAGAAGAACAAGACATTAAGAAACTTATTCACTTATGTGAACATTTGTAACTATAGAGATGGAAGTCACTGCAAAAATCAGAGCCAGAGCTAGCCATTTTAGCAAAAGCGTGAGGAGGGATATAAAAAGAAAAATGAAGTGCATTGTTGTACTCATTTTAAAAGTAAACTTTCAATTTAAAAGTTTACAATTTTTTATTATAAAATAAAAAGAAGCTTATGTTTCAAAAGGTTCTCTTCTCTCTTGCACAAACTGTAACAAAATTCTCTGTGAGGTAAATAAGATAAGAGCTTAGCTCCAACCCCAACTCATTAATACTAGAATTCTTTTACCCAGAGCACTGGCTTGCTGGCGATTAAAAATTTCCAGTAAATATGATTTTTTCACCCATTAACATCCCTTCTTTCTTTGGCCCAAAGCACACTTTGTAGACTCCAGACGCATCACTATAGTCTCCAAAGAAGTTCCATTGACTGATTGCTATCTTCAAGGAAAAAAAAATTGCATTCAGTCTACTTTCACTGTCAAGACAAATATGAGATCCCAGCACGTTTAAGTTGTAGTCTGCAGACAAAAATGTTACTGGGAGAAGGCAAAAGGATGCTGAATAGTGATCCTAAGGATTTCATCTTGGGGGGAAAATAAGAATGCCACCTGTCTTAGATCTACAGTTGCAATTTCTGCAGTTATTAACCAATGCCTCATTACCTGACAATCAGTGTTCTCAATGTGTTTTCATTCAGGGATTGTTTCCCCTGTGGAATACAGGTGAGCACAGATCCGTAGGAGACAGTAAAAATGGTTTACATCAAGGGAGAGGCTTGCAGCCTTCTCCCAGATCTCTTTTCCACTAATTTTCTCTTTTCTTCTATGTTCCTTCCTTCCTTTTCTCCTTCCACTCATGTTTTCTTTGGGAAGTAAGGAAGGGAGAAAAAGATCTTTTTTTGTCTCATCCGGTCATACTGACTCTAGTCAGTTAGCCCTGTGCATAGAGAACTGCAACCATGGAGCAACAAGAAAGACAGTAACGAAAAAGTTGCTTCCAATTTTTCCTAAAGGCCTGGAATCTGTGGATTCATCTAAATACAAGAAAAATAATCACCAACAAAACAAGCGTCATGTTCACTGCTGATGGCTCTTAAACTCTTTGGAGTGCCACACTGTCACTATCCCCATATTTGCCAGTTACCAGTGAAACTCTTACGATGTCATTTTTTTCCCTTAGAGCCACAGTTCTTTGAAACAAGTGATTACTTGATGATCTTTTACTTTCTCAATGAAAGCTAAATTTCAAGTCCTTGTGCTCATGGAGAAGAACTTTAAAACTGGACTTAAGGGAATTATTAAAGATTTATAAAAATACACTCAGAATCTTTTTTTCACAAAAAAAAAAAAAAAAAAAAAAGCAAGAAGTAGCTCCCAACGATTTCGATCAAATTAAGATTGTCTAGAATTATTTTTCAAAAGGAAGTTAATGCATCCCACAGCTACTTTTCATACAGGAAGCATCCTAATCCCCTACAAAGTTGCAATTGCAAATGACACTGCTTCACTTTCGCCATATGAGCTGTGATCATATCTGCAATCTCCTTCCTCTGTAATATATTTTCTCTCTGAAGGACACACAACATAAAGTTCTGGATTGTTGTCATTCTATCTCCCATAGGAGAGGCTGGAAGCAGACTGATTAATGGAGACCAAAGCAATGAAAGAGGTCATAAAACACAAGTCTTAAGGAGTACTCTAAAACAATGCAACAACTTAGAACCATCAACAAGCTGACCTAAAATAAACCATGAATTTCAAGATGACTTGACAAAAAGAAACGTTGTGGCTTTTTTTTTTTCCCCCCCTTTGGCAAAATTGATGCATTTCCACAGAAAATATCAATTTTGCTCTAACCACAAATGTCTGTCAAATCATTTCAATGGAAGAGTTTCCAACCAATGCTAATCATCAGTCACTTGAAAATGTACACCAAAATGTCCTTTGTTTTAGTGTACATCTGCAGTCAATCAACAGACTAATTTAGAACAAAAGAAGTCCATATACAGTTGGAAAAACAAAAGCACCATCCAAACTGAACGTCTGCCAACAATGTAGCCTGGAGAGAACATCTGAATGACACCAAGATATGTTGTTCTACACTAATCTTGGGAGAATCTCTTTTAATTGGGAATAATCTCTGTACTGTATGGTACTTTTAGACTCTATCACTGTTTCGCAACGCTTAGAGCTACCTAAGCCTATGTTCACTCAATGGCATCTGTTTGTTTTCCTCAGTGACTTTGTTCACGTGAGACTCATACCATGTATGCAGGAAGACAAAGGAAAAAGGGGAAAAGGGCAGGTGAGACCTTTGCTCTCTTCTTCTCAGATACAGCCTGGAAAATTCTCAGATATACCCTAATGCATCCTGCCTGATATTGTGTTTGAGGAATAGTTTGTTTAGCAAAAACTTCCAAGACTTCAATGCCATCCTGTTGCACAGCACATAACAGCTTATAGAGAGCAAGAAGATTTTTGCCAGTCAATCAACACCTTTTTCATTATACTACTTACTGTTCCAGAAATTCTTGCTCATTTGCTATATTGTAGTGTTTATAAATACCACTAGAATATGTAAATTAAAATTCAATGATGAAAAAAAATTAATTTTTAACTACAGTGAGGATCCCTCCACTTTGGCTTGTAGTTAGGGGAAAAAAAAAATGCCGTATCTGGAGATTTCCTATAAAACTTTTCAGCCTCACATTTCCTCATATGAATTGCAGTCATTTCACACATAACCTGCAGCATGAATAATTCAAAATCAAAAGAGACTGGGAAGTAGCACCTGACCTAGAAAGGAACTAGGTTTTGTTTTCAACTAACTTCTAATGACAGTCTAAATATTTTTTAAGACATGAAGTACAAATTGAACGGCACAATGGAGTAAAAGTTACATTCAGCATCCTAAAATGCTCGTTATGAAAATGTAAATGTCTTCCAAGAAAAAGAGACCATTGTTTGAAAAAATAACCAAACAACGTAAAACATCCCTCATGGGAGTACAAAATTTCTTCCATGATCATGCAGTTCTAGCAAAACAGAGAACGGCTTAACCATTAAGCAAAATGATTGGCAGACTCTCTTTTTTTTGCCAAATATAACAAAGATACAAAAATAAATGGGAAAACTTCAACCAGCTTACTTACAAAGGAGGAAGATCAGAGTATGTGAAGTAGTGATCTAGAAGCTGTAGCTGAATCACTGGAAAGAACTGCAAGACACAGCACCATGCATACACGAAGACCAGTAAAAAATTGTACTATGAAATGAACATCCATCTACAAGGGGTTTACAATGTTGTATTTATGTACTGAGAAAACAATCAGAGAAGTGGATACTGTGAGAAATAGAGTCTAAACATCAACATAAGTGTTACTTTCTAAAATACGACTGTATTTCCAGCAGGGAAAACACTTCTCAAATATTATGCAGCTTCGAAAACTCTCATTTCAGTAAGAGCTGGACTTTTAACTTTCTCCTTGCAGTTCATGGGACATGTTCTTACTGAAATGAGAGTTTTGTATACCAGTCTGGAAGTTCTGTGAATAATTTCCTGGGACGAGGAGGACACTTCACAGGAGCACTAAAAAATTTCCCCGATGTTGTTGACATGTCTATTTTTAAAATTGATTAAAACTCATCCTTCAGTTTGTCAGCATTAGGGTGGCCAGTCATGTGGATCATGTCACAAGCTCTCATTATTCTAGGCCACTCTGAAGCTCTGCTGAGATATCTGAAAATGTCACTGTATGAGAGAGCATAAAATATACCAACCCTTTTTTTAAATCTCCTCTTCCAAGGAGTATCTTCTTGTCTATGATTTCCCCTCACCAAGTACAGTGATTCACCTCCTTTCAAGTGCCACGCATCCAGTCAGCAATGGCTGGGACCTGGCAAAACTGACCAAATACTAAGTCTGGTTGGCTATTCTATGGCTAGTGATTGAACACGAGTAGCAAGTGGGAGCACAGACAAGAGATCTAATGAAGCTCTGTGCCCAACAGCAGCACTTGAATCACTGTATAATCAATGGATATTATGATGTTATAATCACAAAAAGAACAAGAGAGTTAGGCAAAGTAGACTAAGATAATAGGAGAGAATAAATGGAAGACTTACCCATATGCTAGGCTCACCTACAAAAAACACCAGAAGAGGGGATCTCCAGAAGAGATCCTTCCCCACTGGTAGCCAGCTCTTAAATAGCTCTAGGAGGGGTGCAGCCAGGTTCCACCCCTTCCAGCAGCACAGGTGAATTGCCTTCACCTGTGCTCCTCTGGCTGACTCATGGCTCGCCTCAGGTGATCAATCAGAGGTTCAGGCCCTGACTCAGCAGTTCCCATACAATCACAAAACAACTTTACATTCATTCTTTGCCATTTACCAAGGTCTGCACCAGTTTGGAAAGGAGGAAAGGAATTCTGAAATTTGCTCACATTTACAAGAACACCTTCCAAAAGAGAATCTCTTAAATAACATTCTCCTTTATAGCCTGATTGCGATAATCATCACACAGTCAAGCTGTTTGCTGGTTACACTCAAAGCAAAACATGCTTCCAGCTGTGAGAGTTAATTGCTGTTTATTGATTGGCTTTTGAGGACATTTATGTTATATTTAGTTGTATGCTTGAATGTGTGTGGCTTGGTTTTTTGTTTTTTTTTTTTTTTTTTTTTTTATTTGTATCACAAGCATTGATGAAAAATGGCTGTTGCTTAGAGGAGTCAGCTGTCTTCAAATGATTAATCTCTCATTTATGTTCAGAATATGCTTCACCTGCAAATGTGCAGAGACTTCAAGAGTACTTCCAGTCAAGCTGCCATGAGCGCTCTTCACATGCACTAGAAAGAACAGGTAATTATAAACATCTCACTACTGAGGAAATATTTTAGAAGTCACAATATCAACTTGAACTGGTTTCCCATCTCTTTAAGTGTTCCTACTCTTAACAGTAGCTTGTACAGATGCTCCAGAGGCATATTCAGAAACCAGAAAATAAGCACAGCAGAGTTCACAACCTTTTTGTCTGCAGTAGCTAGGGCAGAGTGCATACTCAGTCCAGGAATGTTTATAACACTTCTAGGACTTTTTTTTTTTAAGCATAATTTCTAATAGCCTTTACCTTTATTTCATTTGTTCTGTAATGACATACTCAAAGAGCAGAGAAGTTGCCTCAAGTGTTACTCAAGGTCTGTGAGGGCGCTCATGGAAACTCTGACTGTTCAGGCTTTTTTCAGTGTAGTCTTCCACTGATGCAACTCGAACAATGCAAAAAAGGCAGTGATAAACAGGAAAAGTCAGTCTATAGCTTTATGCCACAGCTATGGCAGTTTCAGACACAGGGGAGGGAGAAGGAGAAGCAGCAAATCAAGATAATTGAATTTTTTTTTTTTACTGTATTCTTCTCAAAGCAAGATTGTTTCATTTGGAACTAGGCCTGAAGTTTATGTCACCTAAAACTGAAATTCTCCATTTTGAAGCAAACTATGAGCACCGAAAATATATTTTTTCATATTTCGTTTTGTTTCATTGAATTGTTCCAAAATTGTTTGCAGATAAATCAAAAACAGTTCTCATCTAAACAAAACTGTTTAATTTATTCATTATTAGGGTGCCAAATGGACTCATCACAACGCGCATATTGCAAAACTAATTCCCAGTCTGTACAGAAAAGTTGATTGTGTTTCTACACAGCTCCATGAAGGAAACACAAATAATTTCAGAATTAAAATAGTCGAAAAGCAGTAACAGGACCAGGCAGTAATAAAGTTGGCTATCTGTAAAAGATATCAGATCACTGGGTTTTAAAGATGAGGGACAAATCAAAGATTGCCAGTGCTTCTGAGTATTAATGGAACATGAAGGAATAGTCAGAATTGCTTGATACTCCTTGTGATTGAATGGTTCAGAGTCAGACAATATATTGTAGAAATACATCTTTAGGGTAATATTGCTATCAGTAGGGTGACTGATCACACAGCAGTCTACTATCTATTCTACAGAATTGAAACCATCATATTTCCATCCCTGTACACAGCCAGAAAAAGAGAGAGAAAATCAATAAGGAGTCAACTTAAGACTACTATGAGGGGAAGAAGAAATATGGAGTACCATAGGAGTTATTACAAGTGTTGTTCTGAAACTAATGCCTCCTATTTTACGATGTAGGGCCACAGTGTCACAGGCAGATGGCTGTGGTATGAAAGTAGAGGTTGAACCTTCCCACCAATATTGCATTATATTTTGTTGCCTTGTGACAGATGGCAGCAGAAGGGCAGTCTGACATGTTGTCTTCTGAAATGGAAGTGGGTATGAAGCAAAGGTGTGTCACTGAAATCTTACACAGACAAAAAAATGGCAACTATTGATATTCATGGACATTTGCTGAACATTTATGGAAACTGCACAGTGGATGTGATCACAGTGAAGTGGAGGGTGATGCATTTTAGCAGTGGCAATTGTGAAAGTGGGTCACATCTGCTTGTGCTGATTTTTATGGGCATGGCATGCAGGCTCTTGTTCATTGCTGGTGAAAATTGATAGCTAATGGTGGTGAGTATGTTGAGAAATAGTGTTTTGTAGCTGAGAATTTTCTCTGTCACATAATTTTACTGTGTTCTCTGTAACTCTTGTAGTTTCGATGGAAATAAATAGGAGGCATTACTTTCAGAGCAAGCTATTTGTCTTTGTTGAATGCAAAGGTTAGCAGCAAACAGAATAGTTACAGAGTAGTTTTCTAGCTCTTAGAAGTGACAAAGTATTTATTTGGTTTTACACACTGTTTAAAATATCAGACAAACAAACCTAAACTTCCCCTACTGTTAAGGTTTGGATCTGACTGTTTTTACATTTACTTTAGACAGAGAAATGTGTTATCAATCTAGAATCTCAATCATAATTGCTGTTTGAGGGGTCAGGCGATGCACCAGGTACCATCTTCAAAACGATTAAAGTTGACATAATTCAGTGTCAACTTAATGGAAGCTCTATTGCCAACTTCAGTGGGAGAAGAATTAGATCAGTGACTGCTTCTGAAAAAGCATACCTTAAGTCAGGTCAAGATTGAAAGACTGGCACTGAAGAATCACATATTAATAAAGTTACTGAAGTGAACAACTCCACTTTCAGGTGGATTTGTAGAGTAACGGAAGGATGAAATGTAAATACATAAAATTAAGGAGAACAAGCAGACATTAGTAATTTTAAAGTACCAAACGCCATGTAAATATACACCTTGTCTGAATTCAGCTGTGCTTGAATCTCTGTCACTAGAATAAATAAGACAGAACTTGAAGTCAATGGATAGTCATGGTTGTTCTAAAAACAATGTATACATCTCTTCAATAGCAGCGCTAACAGTAGAAAGAGGCAGTAGCTTCAAGTTAGATTGCTTAAGACTCTCCATAAAAATTAATTCCAGCCAGTCTCATCCCTCCTCAGCACATACAAAAATAGGAACAAAACAAACGGTCTGTGGTTTTTCCCCCCTTCAGTATCATAACCCTGTTCACTGTTAGTTTTCTAACCACAAGTTGAAGTATCCAAAGAAATACTGTTTTCTTATCTGTATCATGACAGAAAATGTCAGGTAGATTACCGACACTTTTTGCATTTTATGGCCAAATGTGGTGTATTCTTCACCACTTGAACTTCTCCAATCTTGTTGACAACCTTCCATTTTTGCAGATAGTATTCCCAAGGTTCACATCATCTTTTATTTTTCATTTCTGAAATCACTTAGCTTTCTATCTATTGAAGTCCTATAATGGATTGAGTGCACAGCCAGCCTTTAAGTGGCATTTACTCTTTTATGCCAAGCAAAGGCAAAGTGAAGAGAAAGCTCTCACATCCCTCAGCTGCTGAGGCTCTCTACGAAAGATTTTCCCTTCTTTGTTGAGGCACCCTCTTCTCCACTGTCCTGATTACATTCTCATTGAAATCAGATTCCAAGATCCGACAGAGGAGTAGGAGAATCTGCAGTAATCAGTAATTAAAACAAGTACTTATGTTACTGAGGGCAGAGAGAAAAGGCTTTCACTCTTTGCATACAGAAAACAGCTAGCTGGTGTGGGGGCTTTGCGCACTTCAGGCGATACGTCCATAAATGCTCTTGTATTTGTGATAACAGCACATCAGTAGTTATTTATGTTGTGTACTGGAAAATGTGCAATATGCACTTCGGTACTGTTACTAAAATGCTGCATTATAACAAGTCTATTGCACTTGTTATTTGCTCATTTTCAGCCACAGAGTCTGTTTTGCTCCCTGCTTCTAAAATCTACATGGCAATTATGTAATAAAGGATTTAAACGTTATGAACACCACAGAACACAACTGCCTTAAGTGACAATCAACATGGTCTAAATAGCATGTTATTTTCTGGCACTTATTTGAGGAACCTTGTGAGAAGAATTCATAGTATAAATCCAGTCCACAAGAGGAAGGTGCCCACAGCAACACTGGCAACCCCTTCTCAGATCATCAAGGAATGAAAAAGCCTGGAGAATAACCCACTTTCACGATTGGAGATCAAAGCTGAAATTGCATGTGAGAGTGTGTGTGCCTGTAGAGGAGCACACAGAGAATGGAGAGTTGGCTTTATTGCTTGTTCATGTTCTATCTTGCTTTTTAATAAATTGCCTGGTCTAATTCCCACTGAAGTAAACTAGACAACTCCCATTGTCTTAAGTAATGAATTTAGTCCAGGAAAAAATGTCAGAACTTTCCAGCACCATTAAATTAATTCAAGAAGATGAAGAAAGAAAAGAAATCACCCAAGAAAAATATTAAAGTTAAATTCCATCTTCTGGTTTTAATATGAGCAGCTATGATGCTAGCTTGTGACTTTGAAACACTGGTTTCAATTCTCTGTACTATTTAACACAAGAAAAAAAAAAACTTTTAAAGGAAGAACTGAAAATCAAGTTTCTTCAATACATCAAATACTCTCTGATAGTCAAGGCATTTTTTTCAGGAATAAGTACATCTAGAGCATGCGGACTATAATCCCACATACTGTAGAGAAAGGACTGCATAATATCACTGTCAGATGCTGTAACCATGAAGCTGTTGGGTAAGCTGGACTGCCACCACCATCTAGTTTTTCTCCAGATGTTTTTCTCACAAGCTTGGAGACTGCCACTCATTCCAGGTGGAGATTATTCTAAGAGATATACCCTAACTGTGCTTGTAAGAGCCAGACTATGGGGAGAACGTATAACCAAGGTTCAGATTCTGCCTGGATCCACATAGAGGCCTACCAAATCGCTCTACCACAATAAAACAGAAGTTATTTGGGCATGCATTGCTTCATAAGAACCAAAAAACTTCTCCAACTAAACCATAGGCATCTATGAGACTAGTTGTGGAGGTAAGGTAGTCTTGGTTTTAGATACTCAAATCACCCCCCCTGCCCTAAACAATTTTGCATATATCAGTTCAGCACTCAGCTTTCCCAATCAGGAATGAAGACAGTATAAAATTCTAACCTAACAAAAGTGAGACAAAGACAAACGTACCAAAAAAAAAATCTGAAGTCATGAAATATAAACAGGTGTTACATTTGTATCAGAGAGAGAAATAAATTTAGAAAGTGAACATCTCTGTTTCTTTGTGAACCTCCATGAACTTCCCCCTTGGATTATGCCTTTCTTGCTGTGTTTACAGGAAACAGAAAGATGATTGAATGGAAGAATACTACTTCTTAAAGGCTTCACTTTGCAGATATTGTAACAGATAGTTGAACAGATATTTTAATGTCTTTCTGACTAATGCTGTACTTCCTAGTAAATGTATAAATATATCATTGTTAAATAAACAGTCCTCTAACTTCTTGTAATTACATACAGCTGCAAAAACCTGTTCACTGAGATTTCAGGAAGCAATGCAGAACTTTTTGCCTGTTCAGATTTTCCCATTTCCCTAGGCATTTTATCCTGAAGCATGAGCTGGTGTGTATATATGTGTGTGCGTGTGCTTTTTTTTTTTTTAATTGCTAGAAATGTATTTCACTTTTTAAACTTTTTTGTACTTTGACTACAATTGATACTTAAATGATACATACGTCTTACCCCAGGGATCTTTGTCTAGAAAAAGCTTTTTGAAAAGGCTTTAATTTAAGCAGAGAAAGCAGGTAAGGTTGACAAACACAGGTATCAGCTGCCCATGATATCCACAAGTTCATTATCTGCAGAAAGTATTGCTCGTTTGCCAATTTAAATCAAAGCGTTGCAGATGTCTGAAGTGTATCAAGTTTCAAACAACACAAATAAAACCCAAACAAAGCAGCAACAAAACAAACAAAAACAACAACAAAAAAAAACAACTTGTAGTGTCATAAACCCACGGAAGCCATTTAGGATGAAAGATGGCCCTGACAAAAGCCTTGATCTAGACTGCTGATGAAATTCAGATCCAAATCTGTTCATTCATAAACTAGTGAGTAGAACCACGCAAATTTTTTATGCACAAGTGAAATATTTTAACACATAACTTCTTGCTTGGCTTTTTCCTTATAATGGAAGAAACCAAAATCCCAAATCTGAACTCCATCTGAAAATCTGGGAAACTTTTTATCTAGCTCCAGACTCGGGCAGTTCATTTTATGTGACTTCACTGCCAAATAAAAGAGTAAAACTTTTATTTACCAAGCAGCCCAAGATTTAGATACTCAATCCTGAACAAACAAACAATTCCTTGAACTCCTTTTAATAAATTAGAGGAAGAGCTGCTGCTTATCTGTTCACTAAATAGCACACAATTTCAGACATTTTTTTCTTTACTATAGTGCAAAAGAGAAGTCATTATTAAGAGTATGTTTTAACTTCATTATACACAGATAATGGTAAATTTGTATACCACACAAATGGATTTGTTTTGAGGCAGAAATTTTAAGAATAATGATAATGAATTCCAAATATAAGGAAGAAGCTCTCACCTCTTCTAATGGTGATGGTCTTGGACCAAATGACAGATCCATAAATATTTAAGTTACATTGAGCTGTGGAGTTTTAATCTCATCTGGTCAGGACAGGTGCGTGAACTTTGTCTCTGAAGATCCTTGCCTTTTAACTGCAATATCCTCCTGTTGCCTGTCCCCAGATTCTCATCTCTGCCTCAGAAAGACAGGTTGGAGATTAGAGTGTTGGCACTAAAGAATGGAAAACAGAACAGGAAGAGAAGCGTGTGGGACTGCTTAAGGCTTTAATCCTAGCGCATCCTCCTTCAATAACTCTAAAGTTTATGCACAGTACTTCCATTGCACAGCCCAAGAGGATAAAACTGCCAGATTCCATGTGCAATTAAAATCTTTGGAAAGCAGCTTGAAAGATCAAATCCTTCCATGAACTCTGATTCTTGACCTCTTTCTTCCCTTTGGAAAGCTGAGCAATCACAGCTAATACCTAACAAAAATTAATTAGGATTCATCCTCTTGGTGTAAATAGAGTAATACAAAAACTGTAATTGTTTCCAGCAAAATAAATACATTTTGATCACAGGAATTTGATAGGCCAGATACTGTTTTTGCCAGGTGCATAGAGAACACAGTGGCTGAAACAAGCTCCAGCTTTTTTTATCCTCTAATATATTTTAGCAAAATTCTTTCCTTACTTTGTATTTTTCAAGAAAAAGCTAAACAGATTCTTTGTGCTAATATACAGATTGTCAAATAGAATTTTAAATAGATGCAGAGTTGCTTTGAGCTGGATTCTAAAGCAGATGGAAGCCAACATAATTGTTGGAAAAAGAGGTTGACATTCATGTTTCCTGACACATATATATGAGGGCAGACTGCAGCATTCTGCTCCCTCTGAAGTGCTGGGATTTGGGCCAGGTAGCTGCGATAGTCAGGTTGAGAGGACATAAAGGAGAAATGGAGATAAGTCAAAATGATGCCATGCACCAGGGATATTGCCTTGCACAATCTAGTTTAAACAAAGGAACAATACTGCTTTATTGCTATAATTTACCATAAAAAGAATTGCTGTATTTTTCTCTGTGCTTATCATAGCTTCAAGGATCCAAGACTGTCTACATCTAGTGAAAGTTTTGCTATTTGCAGCCTAGCAGTAAAAGGATTTCCTTTAAATCTCTCTTCTTTAAGTAAATTGTTAAAAATATATAACATTTTAACAATAAATTCCAAATTATTTTTCTTCCTTCACTTTTTAAATCACAATTGCTTTCTCAATTAAGAGACCAGGCTAAATTTTTCCTGTACTATTACCAGTGTTTTGGTGCAGACTATCACTTGCGGATAAAATCACATAAGAACCACGATGTCTTTTGGTGGACACTCAAAAGCTTCCTCAACAAGGCAGGGAAAAAAAACAGGGGAAAAATGGTATGATCAAAAGTTTCACTGGTTCACTCAAATACAATTTGCCTCAGGAAAAAGTTTACTGGGCAGAAGCTTCCTGCAGCTCAGATAGACAACAGTTTTCAGAAACTGACTCTTACATGGTTCTCTTAATCGGAGACTCCCAGAGGAACTTTTCTACCTTCACGCTTTTCACCATCTGCCTAGCAGTCACATGAACAACGAATTCTTCCCATCAACCAAAATCCCCCTTTGTGCTCATAGCCTTTATGAGGACCAGATGTTCTTGGGTCTCACTAGACCTAAACCATACAGATACAGCTGGCAATAATCTAATTAGGCATAAACAGGTCTCATCTCCCCTTAAACAGCCATTCATCTTATGACCAACTGGTATGTTTGGATATCTTAAAATTTTCAACTGGATGGTTAGCTTGTTTCTTTAGTGTCAAGGAGGAGGAGGTGTGTATGTGTAGGCTTGTATAAAGTCTCTCCCTTCTGTTAATGTCTGGCCTTTAGGAAACATGCCAAGACCACAAACATACACCACACTCAGAGGCCTACATTTTTCTCATTTAAAGCAGCATACATTTACATTGGCTTGTCTATCTTCAACAAAGAGATCTAGGAGTTAGATTACCTTGTTAAAACTCTATCTCAGCGTTATATTAATATGAATGTTAGAAATATATATGACTGTACTTACAGCTTTCCAGTTGCTCTATTTTGGGTGGCAGTTGCCTTTCTTCCTTGTTCCTTGCATGTTTCTTCTCTCAGTCTTCTTTTCACTCTATAAACACTTATATCTCTTCATCTACATACTTCTCACCAGTCTGCTTGATCCCTGACTGCAGAATGAACTGTAAGAAAAAGACAGGTAATCTGAGCTATGACGCAGCTGTTGGTCTGTTGGTTTTTTCCTTAATCAAACCACAAAATCCTATGACTACTTGACTCCAATACAGAAAAGTTCAAAGCCCTTTGGTGTCACATGGAAAATACTTTTTGCTGTGGAAAAAGGTGGAGTAACCTCTACCTGTGGCAACTTATATTTCAGCCAGGATAATGATTGAGCTGATACGTTTGAGAATGGGATCTAGAACGTGGGCACCTTGCCCACTCATGACTTGCCAGTTGCTGGGAATTATTTGCCTTTCAATCTACACAAATCCTCACCAGCCAGACACTGTGCATGCCAATGATGTTCACCAGTCAGAGTAAATACAACAGTCCCATTGGGAAATTGTGATGTGGAAGTAGGACATTAAAAAAATAAAATAAATCAGTCTGCTGTAGAGGAGGCTGAGGTGCGACTCAAAAAATGCTTGCAAAACTGGAAAAACTTCTACTGTGCTAATTCAGACATTTACAGGGAATTACAGGCAATCTGAATGAATTCCATTTCAAGGTCAGAGGAGTTTGCATAAATGATTCTCATTTATGAGAGATCATAATAAACATCAGTTAGAGAAGTATTTATGACTGGGAACAAGCTTGTTTGTTAATTGTTAACTGATGAACCAAATCCTATGTAAGGTCACATTTTGAAATAGGATATGGAAAAGCAGTAAAGCAGATTTAACAGTCTTAGGAAAAAACTTCTAAAACATCAAAACAAAAAGGAGACTGAGGTGGAAGTGCCTTAGGTCAGAGTTAGTGCTTGATGAGGACAAGTGAAATATAGGAAATAGTTTGTATATTAGATTTTTCTTTCCTTAAAGATAAAATGATCATTACTGGTTGGCTTATATGATGGACTACTAATGTTATGTATGCCTATATTCTAAAATTGTAGCTGGAGAATAATTCTTCCTTCTCCTGAAACTTTTGTAAAGTTGCATAAGCATTAATTAATATGAATGGGTTATTGACAGGGAATGCTAGGTAAGGAGAGGTACTTGCCTCAAACATATGTTTGGAGAAAAGAAAGCATCCCCAAGCAAAAAGAAAATCCAAGCAAAGATTCTGTTGAAGAGCCCCAGATGTCCTTATCTCTCCCTGAAGTCGACTTTGCCAACAGAGACAGGGATTATGCCTCCTGAGCAAGACAAGCAACAAATATGAAATTGCACCAGTTAGGCACCTTGTTGAGAAAGAGAAAATAGAGCACGAGAGCTGAGATGTTAAAAATAAATAAAAGAATAGAACTAAGTCTAGTCCTTCTAACGGACTTTGTGAAACTTCTCTATGGTTATTGGTAGCATTCCCAACGAGGAAAGGAAGACTGAAAGTGTGTCCCAATTCTGGATGCTACTGGAAAGAAAATAATGAAAAGGATTCACACTAAAGAAGAGGGACACATACATTTTCTTTTTTACTTCGTGTAGATTCAGTTTCTGACTTTACCACGTGCATTTCATCTTCCCCAGATAAAAACTGATTTGTATCTATGTGCTCAAAAGGCCCCAGAGAGGATGCACTTTTATATTTTATGTTCCTGCGCAAGGGCTCAGCTGATTTAAAATACACTTGGGAGGCAGCCTAAATATTTTGATTCTGACTATTTTTGCTATTGCTAACCACCTGAAAGCTAATCATTACGATGACAGACATCTGTCCAAATCAGATGTTATTTCCTTTTTGTGAATTATCCTACTATCTCAGGGAATACATAAAAATAAAAACCATCCCTGTAGAGTTCTGCATAATTACTGACAAGACCAAACATCCATATTCTTCTTCCCATCTCAAATTTATGGATTGCTGCAGTAGGAAAGAGGATCTGTACTTAAACTTTTGATTCTTTCCCAGTCTTTCTAGAGCTTTGTCATCTCTCTCAGGAAAACAGATCAGGGAGACTGGATCATGCTTGCCTAGGAAGAGAAGAAATTTTATTACATCTAATCTACTCACACAGTGAATGGATCTGAGATTCAATGCTTAGGATATTGAGGTATAAAACATCTGTCTGGCTTCCTGACAAACCAACTCTGAAATGTGAATACAATACAATGCAGAGCAGAAATACCAAAGATGGCTGTGTATGAGCTAACAGGGGAACCTTCATCTCACCATGGCATTGCAGTGCTGTACATAACACTCACGTGAGCTGGTGTTGCTAGTTCAGTGTTTCTGTGTTGTACTCCCCTGATTAGTATGGACACGGTAAAGGAGAAACAACTTTCCTTCAAATGCCTTATTACCAGAGTGTGTTCAAATGGAATTACCACTCTCCACATTATATCGGAGTCAAGATTTTATCAAGGAGGAGAGAATGACCTTGAAGAGGATACTACCCCAGGACTTCATCTGAAATCCTGACCCTCCTGCCCTTAGAAAGCCCTCTCATAAGGTATCATCTCACAGGTCGGAAGCACTGGCAGCCGGTGATGAATAAATCATAGCCTATAATCTCTTTAATACAAGTCTCGCTTCTAACTCCTAATAAATGAAAACACTATGTTTCCTTTAATAAGAAATGCATGAAAGTGTGCCATTCATAAAAAGATGCAATTAAACATATGAAGCATATCCTGATGTGACCCATATTTCAGTAACAGTGTGATCTTCTTTCTTGTGTGGCAGAGGGACTTGTCAAGGCAACTTCAACATTCAAGTCATCTCATTGAGAAGAATTGATCAAATTATTAGGAATAATTGTACACATGCAAAATAATTCTCCAGTGCAAAAATACTAAATATCTATTTGAAAATAGGCTGTAAAATCACGCTTTCTTTCTCTGAAGAAAAAAAATCCCTTTTATTCCTCTTATGAAAAATAAGGAGGAGCTTTGCTTCAGGCAAATTAGATCAGAAAAAGCAGTGGAGGAATTGCTCACAAGAAAAGGATCCTTCTTCCAAATAATTGTATTCGGGTCCAAATATAAGAACCTAAAATGTTATTTGAAGAGTTAGTTTTGCAGAAGTCTTTTAAAAACTTGTCATCTTTGACTTAAACAGTCTAGTGCAGAAAAGTGAGCAAATGAAAAAAAAAAAAAAAAAAACACATTCACCAAAATGGAGTCCAGCATTACCGAGCAGAGCGTCCATTAATGCCCTTCATTACCTTCAGAATGATCTTTTTCACCATTTTAAATCTCAGTAATCATCTCCTTGTCATGGAAAAGCCTTATTCTAAGTAAACGGATTTCACTGAAAATTCTTTGAGCTATTACTGAACATTCCTCTTTCTACTGTCTTTTCTGAAGTACAGGACTACTTAATCAAGCAATTGTGCCCTTGCTCAATGAAGTCAACAGGAATTTGTTATTCACCCCATTTCTGCCAGGACTTAATCTTCAAATTTTGAAAGGACTGCCTGTTTAGTTAAGAAAGTATTTAGGCATACTGCTGTCCTAGGTGATAAATCTCTCTGTTTTCTTTATAAATTTCCATTCAAAAATACGTGAAAAAATACCAATGAATTTCTAGAAGTGGAAAACTGCTCTCTGTGTAATCCTCCACTGAATACTAGTGCCCTGCTGTCGATTTGGCAGAGAAACTGTAAGTGATGTTGTTTTGTTTGATCCTTACCATCTCCAATCAGCCAAAAGATTTATCCCATTTTCATGAGAGATTCCACAATTGACACGAACCAGCTACATGAGTAGAGATTGCCCAGTCAGAACAAACTCCTAGTAAATTCCAATAATTAAGATTCTGCAATAACTCTTCTCTGTAATTCATGTTCTAAGGATCATCTCCTACTTACTCTGCTTGCTGCCACATATGGCTTCCTACAGAAAACAGCTGATGCCAGGTCTCAATTCTGATCTGCCCAACAAGCAGTGGCCTTCAAATACCACAGGTAAAAATGTTCAGTACATCCCCCAGAGCTGCAAGATGAAAACCACAACTGTCAACAACAGCTGTGCGCCAGCATAGTATAACTTTATTTATGTAAAAGTGAAGCTCAGCAGTGCTGAATACTGAGTTTTCCTGAAGGGTAGTCCAAAAGTCTTGCAAAAGCTAAGGTAAAGCTTGCCACATCCCAGTCTGCATGCAAAACTCATTTATTTAACCTTGCCCTTTTCTCTTTCTGCCACAAACATACAGCTGTGGGTTGTTTTGAAACAAAACCCATACAAAATGGCACAAATAATAGCACGCACATTTATCCTCTGGGGAAAAGCTGAGAGACTAAACAACATGCAACAGACGTTAGCTGCATCACTTTTTACAGTCTGCAACATGCTGGGAGGCTAACAGTTATGAAAGCCATGGAGATTCTCAGCAGCCTGTGCCACAAAGAGCCTGTTCAGCCCACATTAGAAGTGTTGACTTCTAATGCACAGCTCATAACTGGGATTAATATTGAAAATAATCAAAAATCGAGATTATGCAAAGAAGTTGCATCACTTTTACAGTGTATAATCAATGAATCTTAAGATGCTACAATTATGAAATAAACAAGAGAGTGAGGCAAAGCAGATTATGATAACAAAAAAAGGACAAATAGAAGACTTACCCCTATCCTAGGCTCACTCACAAAACACCAGCAGAGCCAATCTCCAGAAGAGATCCTTCTCTACTGATAGCCAGCTCTTAAATAGGTCTAGGAGGTCTGCCTTCACCTGTGCTCGTCTGGCTGACTCATTGCTCACCTCAGGTGATCAATCAGAGGTTCAGGCCATGACTCTGCAGTTCCCATACATACAGACACACAACTCCACACAGCAATTGCCCCACTTCAGAGATATGCCCCCCAAAAATGCTAAGGGTGATGAGTATTTAAACCCCATCTGATTATGGCACACAAGTCACCAGAGCATCTCCTGCATTAATAGTGTGCAAGTTCTGTCAGATCTTTCTGTCAAAGCCAAAGTGTTCCAGGAGCTTGGTGACTGCTTGCCTGCTTCTAAATTAGGTGCAGCTCAGCAGGTCCACCAAGTTCCTTGATATCCCTCATTTTAGCATATCTTTTTGACATGTTTTTTATAAGCATCACAGACTGTTGTCCTTGCACTGCAAGTTTAGCATAAACAAACGGCATTTGAGGAAAACAGTTTATGATTTAAGCAGAACAAGACCTTGATACTCATAGGCATACGATTACTGTATACACCTAATAAAAATGTAAGCATTTACAAAATTGAAGAGCAGAAAATACGAAATATATTCTAAATATATATATAGTATAAGACCAGGTACTGCTAATGATGAAGGAAAGCTAAGCAATAAAAGGTAAAATAAGTACTTCACAATTTCTAACACAACTAAACCACGTTATTATTGAAAATATTTCAAAATGTATTTTAAGTTCTAGCAATTGCACAATTCTAGTGCAATTCCAATGCACACGTCTTAAAACTCAGTATTAAAGAAGGTGAATGATAGTTCAGACAAAAATCATTCACATAATACTTTAACTTTTTTTTACAATGAATATAAGCAAATCTCAATATTATCTCTTTGGATGCTTTGCATGGCTTTGCTGTGAATTAAATAATAAACGAAAGGGTTACTACAAAATGACAAGGAAGGGATCTTTTGCATAACTCCTCAGTTGAACTAAGGCAGATGAGAAGATCTCTGGAGATCATAAAATAAATGAGCATTTATAAATATAGATGGCGAGGTCCTGGGAAAAATACAGTTTATTACCCTTGGAGTTCTGGGAGAACCTGCTGGAGGCAGACTGTGTTCCCCAGCATTAGCGCTTGGCTAGCCACCTTCAAGAACATACCACCAAGAAATCATCTGCTGTTTGTATGAATTATCAGCATGTGCACTACTATGCTGAGGTCACGGACTGCTCCCAGCAGAAGAGGACAGCCTGCCACATGGACTCCCCTAGAGCCTGGCACAGTGTGTGGAATGGAGACAGAGCCAGTTTGCATGAGAACAGAAAAAGTCAGCCTGAGAGACTGCCAGCCAGCCGTGGCCATTTTAACACCCTAGTTGAACACAGTGAAATTTGCTTTACTAAATTTCTCTTCCCAAAACCAAATTACTTAAGATTTCACAGAATGGAAGAAATAATTGAGTTTATTTTTGTTTACTTTTCTGGTAAGCTAACATTCACATTAAATTACACAAATCCAATCATTTATACTGTTTTGATCGTCTTCTTAAAACTTCCAGGCACTCACCATCAGCCAGTTACTGCTATATGTATAACTGTCATTCTGCTCTTTGTTATACAGTATTTTAAGGTCATATGCAACATTAATCCTGTTCCATATTTTATTAGACTACCATTCTCTTCCACCAAAAAATGTTATGTTGATCTCCTCCGGCTCCAGCTGTAATTCTCTCCCACAGTGGATTTACTCTGTTGCTTATCATTACAGCACTAAGTACACTTGCTTTTAATAAAAGCAGGAATAAATTAGACTTTAGTTAGCAATTGTACCAAAGGGTAAGGTAATTAATAGCTAAACAGACATGATCATTCATGTAAAATGAATAGCATGGGCTACCTGCTTGAAATCCTTCTCAAACCTTTACTTGTTTTATTCTAATAACGACTAGAACAAGGCAGGGTAGTTAACTAAAACTGCTTTGGTAAGAATAATTTTTTACAACAGCCTTTTAGAGCAGTTACTCAGTAATTCAAGATGAAGACACAATTCAATCGTCAGAAACAAGAAATCTGATTTGACTTATTTGGGTCACAGTTTCACCTTTTGTCCAGATGAATCATATGAAATACTGTGATATGCAACACTATATTCCTTGGCCATATACGCAGTGCTATCAGTGAAGCACTTTGAAGATGGGCTATAAACAGATCCTGCCCCCAGTGCACACACCAATGCCAGATGAAGCAAGATGAACAAAGTGCTTGCTGCCACACCTGCACTCCATATTGCTTACTTTTAAGCTCAAAGACACTACCTTTGACTCAGGAACTGTGTCTTGTACTCTGTCATATACGGCCACTACTGCCACTGAGAGAAGATACAGGATCTGGCCCAGATATGCCATACTTACTCAACATGAAGATCCACTGGCAATCTCATAATGTAGAAAAAAACATGACATTTACAGAATATATATGCTACTTCTCTATTTAATTATCATGGGGCAACCACAGCTCAGACTATGTAACTAAGGAGCTGCATCTTTCTGCAAAAGATCTGTCTCCAGGGCCTCTATCACTTAATCCAGGGCAATCTTTCTGCTGCTTCAAATGTATTACTCTTGTATTAGGATTTTTACTGAGTCACATTTTCTGTTCCCCCCAGACCTGACATAAAGGTGGAAGGACATGAAAGCAGAACTACAACAAACTCTGCATTACGAATTCTGGTTGATTACAAGAAGCTATTGCCTCTCTACTCCTAGTCAAGATCAAGCATGCAACAGTAAAGAATCCTAGCTTGAAAAGACTGATTATTAGTGATTAAGAAATTGCAGAATCACTTAAAAATTACATTAGACAAAAGACACCAAATTGAACCTGGAATACCCCTCAAACATCCATAGAATTTACCCCCAGAGGACAGATCTGTGAACATATTTGCAGTTATATTTCAAATATCACAGAAGCAAGTGTTGCAATTCTTCCAACTTGTGTTTGCTTTGGTTTGGAATCAGAAAGCCAGTCTGAGAGCAAAAAAGAATATGCTGCTGCTTTTGAATGAAGGAGCACACTGAAAGTTGAGTAACTCCATAAAAACCCTGAAATGACAGGTCTCCAAGTCAGGATGAAGAGGGAGGAAAGATTCTGGCAAAAACCTGTCAGAGCACAGCACTCTGATGACGGCTACAAGATGGTCCCTCCAGCTTTGTCTCAGAATCCAGGAGCATCAATTCACTGAACTCTTTGTGAGCCTGGAACCTCCCATGTCTAAAAACATGAATATGCCTGCAGTACCTGCAGATCTATGAAGATTACAGCCTGAGGAGTGACTCCTACAAAATTGATATGAATCTTTTATTTATATTGAGTTTTGGAAAGAAGTGTCCAACGGCAGGTGGATAAGAATATCACAGATAGAAGAATGGACTCTGAACTTACCATTACCACTTAGGAGTGAAACAAATGGAAGCAGTTCTGTGAAATATATATTTTTTTTAATTTTTTTTTTTTTTAATTAATTTTTGTTTGCAAGCAAATCCTGCAAGGCTGGCAGGAAGCTGATACAAAAATGTAATGTATGTTTCTCAATGCAATGAATAGATCGGACCTATGGAACTCAGTGCCAAAGGAAACTGTGCCAGTAAGAAACTTGTAGAGATTTAAAAGCAAACAAATATGTGTAGAAATGCACCACAGATTACAAAGCAGATTAGGCACAGGCATGTTTGGGAAACTCTCTGAGAATATAGTCAGAGCCTGAAAATGACTAGGATGGAAGTAGCACTTGTGTTTGACCTGTCCTCACTGTTCCTCAGGCATCTCTTTGTTTATATTTTGGGCTTCGTGGACAATTTCTATAAACAGTTACAAATGCTCTAATGTCCCAGCAGGCTTGGAACATTATTCTAAATTCCACTCGCCTTGCTGAACCATCTTAAGTATTTTCTGGAGACTTATTTTTCTTATGAACCTGAAGAATAAGAAAAAAAATTTAGTCTCCCTCATCTATACACTCCACATCTTAGATTTTTTAAAAGCCTTTAAGAAACTATGAGTTTTCTGTGCGCATTTCCCAAGATAATTGTAACACTTCGATATTTTAGTAAGAATGACTCTGCAAAGACTGTGACATTTGAAGAATTCCACCTGAATGGCCCAGACCTATCATAACCCAAAAAGAAGTTCAGAACAAGAAAAAAATAGAAATTAAAAAATAATGCTTTGTAAATCTGTTTTTAGATACATACTTTTATTTACAAGGAACTGTTGGGTTTATTTTTAAACAGAAAAGCTCATCAGGAGAACATTTAAATAACAGGCTATAGAGCATCAAAAATTAAAACCAGCCCAGAGTGATCTGGATTCCACCCATCCTTTCTTACTTATCTTAGCTTTTATTTCATGATCAGCTGCACTTGTCAAATGCTCTCTTAGTAGCCCACATCATGCCCTTGTGTTTACTCTATATGCATATTTCTCTCGTGCTCAGTCAAAAAAGATTAAACAAAATTTTATTAAGAATGAAAAAGCTTTACTTAACAAATACAAGACACCAATAAAATCCTCCTCAGTCTGTGTGTTTGATTCTCAGAAATTTCATCTTCCAGAGCTATTTTTTATTCATCCAGCACAAAGCAAAGAGTTCCTGGATTGTATACATGCATGAATCCACAACCTCTGAAAACCAGAAGTAGTCCTGTCATCAGAATTAAGTGGAAAAAAGTTTAAGAAACCTACATATTCTTTTGCAAATAATTGCAGTCTCTGAATGAATTTTTTTCACCAATATCTAGGTGTTAGTGGTTTCCATGACAACATTCTGTCAGTTTTCTACTATTTCCAGTTGTTTTCTGCATTAAAGTTACATATGATATTATTCAAAGATTAGCTTTGGATTTTGCAGAACCTGAAATCCTTCTTAAAAAAGGCTGCTATACCAATAATGCTTAAAAAGTGTTGAGAGTCAATTTTGATAAGAATATCACATCCCTTTTGATAAAAGTGTAGATAAGGAAACAGCAATGACCTCTTATGTTAGCATACTTTATCTTGTAGCCTCAGCTGCCTATTCATAATCTAGCTTGCTACAACACAAACATATCAATAGAGAAATACTTTGAAGAAAATCAAGCAAGAAAGATGACTGATGACAATCTGAGCCATGACAATCATAGCTGCACCTGCAGCAGTTTCTCTAGCCAAAAACCCATAGATCCTCTAAGTTTTGTGAGGTCTCCCTCCAGCACTAAAATCAGCCTCAATTCTCCCAAGTTCATAATGGTGTCAGCGAACAAAAGAGCTCAATTTTCAACTAACAATAAATAAATAAATAGATGAATAATACAGAAAAGACTTCACAGAAGACAGAAAACTTGGACCATTCAATATGGTAAAAAAAAGTTATGAAACATCCACAATTTTATTCACCACATAAGTCATTCAGTTTTGTTGCCACAGCATACAGCATCTTAAAACTGCAAATGTTATGAGTGGGGTAAGAGATTTGTCGTAGAAGATTAGGCGATGTATTCAAGGAGGAATACTGCAAGACAGCCATTGCAAGTCTCAAAAGGGATCCAATCTTTCTCTTGACAGACACATCATTCTATGATGGGAAATCTGAGAAAACCAAGTCATCTAATGGTTTGTGGGGTTGTTTTTTTTGGTTTGGTTTGGTTTTGGTGTCTGGGTTTTTTTTTTGGGGGGGGGGAGGAGGGACGGAGGGTGGGTTATTTTTTGTTTTGTCTTTTTTTTTTTTCTTTCTTTTTTTAAGTCGGACATTTGATGTGATGCATCATTCACATTGGCTTGTATAGATCCATGAACTTCAAGAGCATTTAGAATTGGCAAGTAGTTTGGAGTGAGAATTCAGATGGGTGCTGGAGGAGGGAGAATCCAAACAGCAGAAAATGCTCATACATAAATCCCATGAGGAAGAAAAGGAAAAAAAAAAAAAAAAAAGAAAAGAAAAAGAAAAGGATGCTGCAAAATTTTATGTGTGCTTAAAGCAGGGAAAACCTTGGAATCTTGGACTGACTTGGAACAGTGAAATTCAGTGATCCAGACATGAAAGGGCAAAACACTTTATCTTATGTTTGGTGCTAGATTTCTCTCAGGAAACATCAGAATTCATTACCTGGAGGAAAGAATGAAAGCACATTTGGAAAGCCTCACACAGTGCCCAGCAATGCATATTTGTGACTACGCACACAGCCACATAGAGTGTCATACAGCCAAACCTCTTTTTGAAACTTTTTGATCATGAAGACCAAACAAGACAAATTAAAACTGGGAGTTCCAAGTGTCCTAAAGGCCTGAAACAACAGTGCTTCCAAAGCTCTTCTAACACTATGTTTTGCAGAGAACAGCAACAAAGGAAGATCTTCCTTGTTCTTCTAAATTCATCTGCAGTTTCCTCTCACAGGAACAGCCTGTCTGTGGATATTTAAATTATTTTTGAAGCAAATAAAATGTTGCTGTAATAATCCATTGCTGATTTTGGTATTACTATGCTGATTTTAAATACCATGCAGTAAACTGCTGATTAGCTATTGAGCTTCTCTCTGCACTGTACAAATCAATGAAATTTGTTCCTTTCTGTAACAGGGACTTATGTTAAAAGTCTGTTTCAGTTCATTATCTGATATGACATATTTATTGCATTTTGTGAGATATTCAGGCCAGGTGTCTTGATCTGGAAAAGCAACTAAACTGAAGACAGATCCAGTGGCAGACTGCAACCTCATTAGCATAACATTAAGAAGGATTGCCTCTCAACTAGGTTTTAACAAACAACACAGCTCCCTTTTTCTCATTATTCTCTGCATTCTCTCCTACTGATGGGCCTGTAGTAGGAGATGGATCTTAATTTGCAAGAGTTTTCAGCTTTTGCCCCCTACTAAAACAAAATGTCATCTCTTGGCTCCTCTATTTATTCACTAAGGAAACTCCCACCCTATGAGCATTTATTTTTCATAAGGAAAAAAAGAAAAAAAAAAAAAAAAAGAATTAAAAACGGGGGTTAAAAAAGAAAATCATCAAGCCTTTCCCAGCCTGTCTCAATAGAAACAGTGAGCCCACTCATGAATGACCAACTCAAGAAGGCAAGTAGTCAACTTGCAGCATCTAGAAATATACAAGTCCTGTACAGTGACGACAGGACACTTAAAAAGACAGAAAGCTCTAAAATCAAAGAACATTGTTTTCATAAAGGCAGTAAACCTGACCAATGTGGTACTGCAGATGAACTTGCCTAGTTATTTGCAAACCAAAGGAACACAATAAAAGGTTACCTTGCGTTCCTTGGGAAGCAGCTTGTAATTCATGGTAATTCCTGCTGTGTGGCTCTTGAAGAACTTTGGCAAAGATACACAGTGAAGAATGTATCGAATGTATCAAATGTATCAAATCACTATTGCAACATATTAATAAAACAAATGGGTTTACAGCAATTCCTGCTTTCTTATACACTCATGCTATCTAAAGTTATTTCCTGTGCCAGCTTCTGTGGGCCTTCATCACTTACCAAAACCAAATGTAAAACAGTATCAGTTTTGTTGGTTGTACACTTTTCTTCTTCTTCCCTGGACTCTGCAAAATCCTCTCTATAATTTTGGAAATCAAACTTTCATAAAATGATATAATTCCCAGTTGTACCTCTCTTTCTAACAGGAGAAAGACATCTTTTTTGTATCCTTTTAAGTTCTAGATGGTATAGAGTAGACTTGCTGAATACATATTTTAGCTCTCTCCAAAAGCATTTTGCCCACTAAAAAGTATTATTCTTTTTTCCTTCACAGAAAATTTTAGTACTAACACCTTGTGCAAAACCACTTACCTAAACTCGAGATTGAAAATCTTTCATGCCTATTTCAGTCAAGATCATTGCAGTACATAATTTATATTGTTCTTAGGATGCCACTTTTACTTTTCTTATTGTTAAAATGAATTTCTCTGTTGGATTACTCAGACCCTGGTGTTACCGCTTGCATTTCTACTGCTTCACACCAACTACAGCAATGGACTATGAGGGCCAGTCAGTGTGCATCTGCTTCTGTCTGGCCAGTGTAAGAAGCACAGCCCATTCCAGAGCAGGTACCTGATCTAGTTTAGTACAGTTATGGAAGAATGCACTGTTGAACCCGATTGATGAGAGAAAACAAACAAACAAAAAACTTTTTCAAAACTCCTTACACACAAAAATGAGACTGAAAAAATAGGTGTCTTCCGTCTCTTCATTAGACAGCTCAGAAGAGCAAACAGACCCAATTCTTACTGTGACAGCAAGTGCTGTCGTATTACAGAATCAAATAATTGCAAGGGTTGGAAGGAATCGCTAGAGATCAAGTCCAACTTTTCTGCTAAAGCAGTTCTCGACAGCAGGCTGCACAGGTAGGTGTCCAGGCATGTCTTGAACATCTCCAGAGGAGAAGACTCCAAAACCTCTTCTGGCAGCCTGTTCCTGTACTCCATCATTCTGACAGTGCAGATTTTCTTCTCTGCATTTGTGTGGAACTTCCTGTGTTCTAGTTATTACCATGGCATTAAAATTAAAGCTGTTTATTTGGAACTCTAACAAAAGGAAGGCAAATTGGGTAAAATGTGAAGGTGCAGGTTCGTATTTCACGCAATAATGGTAGGACAATAGTACATGGGAATTCATTACAAAAACATTTGAAATAAAATTAGAGACATTTGTACTCTTCCTACACACAGGAGAAGAGATACAAAACTAAAAGACAAGAAGAAGAGGAAATTGTTCGCAAAGTCTTCTCAGCCCTGACATCTAGATGCCACTGGATCTAAGCTGTGTCACAGCTTCCCTGCAGAACAGAGATCTGGCTTTAAACACTTTTGAATAGATCACCTTTTCCTCATGCAGAGTGCTGCAAGTATGTTAGTCAAATATTTTCTGTTAAAACATTTTTCAACTGAAATTTAGGTGTTTTAAAGAATGAGTAGGAAAGAGGTAGAGCAGGCCTTCCACAGAAAATGTCTATTACATCTGAAATCTAAAATCTCTCTCATAAGATGTTGCAGTTCAGGAACTGGGCTTCTCTGGCAGACAGTAATACTTATCTGGCTATTCTGTCACCCTTTACTATGGGAGCTGTATATGGAGTTTCTCCTTTTAGACTGTAGATATAAGATAACTATCTGTAATTTCAATCATCTTCTTCAGTATTTACCAATACAATTATAGGGTGAAAAGGAAAATCTTTTTCGACTTTTAAGAAAAGTATTTTATTTTATTTTATTTTCACTAGACTTTCTATAAAGGATTATGACTTTCTATATTAAAAAAAATTAGAGATTTACTGGTCAACTGATCCCACAGATACTCACATGAAATTTGTGCTTTACTGGTAGCAAAATATATCAGGATTTTTAAAAGTAGAAGGAATACTTTGAAGGGTGGTGAGTCTCAGTCCCAGCATTATCAGTCATGATAATAATGTGACTTCAGCTAGTTGAAGTTTTAAAAAACTTCAAGTTTTAACTTCAAGTTAAAAAAACTTTTTTAAAAAAAGTTTTAAGTTCAAGTTTTAACCTTCCCTGCACCTCACTTTAAAGGCTCAGGCTACTTACCAACATGAAGATGCTGTTATGATTATTATTCAAAATTTCAGGTATTTGGTATTATACTTCTGAGTTCACTGTATAAATGAACACAAAGATAGTAAAAGATCTACACATGAAGATTACAACAGATTTTCTTTTTCAGCTCATCAATGTGTAGTGATGTATTAAGATAGTTCAGGAGCAGTACTTGAACACTGGCAAAAAAATTGTATGGGAATTTCAGACTGTATAAAGATCTATGCCATAATGCAATGCACTCGAAGTGCTTACTATTAATTTCCAATGTAATCACTCAATTTGATAAATATGAACCAAATACCTTCATGTCTCCAAATATGAATTAAGCCCGAATATATAAGTAAGTATGCTATTTTATTTTTTGCATACTACATTAAAAAGAAGGACCTTGAATAAGAATAAATAAATAAATAATAACATCACCTTTGGACTTGGATATGAAACAAAACAAAACAAAACAGCATCTTTGGCTGTGGTACGTAACCTTTTTTGCAGAACTACGCTTGGAGTTCACAGAGAGGCAACGTTCCTACGTAGGTTTGCTTTCACAAGCTGTAGATACATACTAAATTGCAGAATTAAACATGTGTAAGGTCTCAGACCATATTACCGCGTATTCTAAATATAATTGGTAATTAAAATGATGTCATCTGAAACTAATTCTGGCCCCTTCACAGCAAGCCCACATTTTGAACTCACATCATACTGGCCACGTGCATTCCAATCTGTCTGTATCTCCTGCCTCCTTCTTCAAAGCCACACAGGAGCCTCAGTGTCACCTTCCATGCTGCCCCTTCAGCCCAGGATGTGCTGTCCAATACCATATGCCAAGGTACCTTCCTTATCAATGCTTGCTTTTCATTCTGCCTGTAAGAATGAAGATAGTTGAAATACGATATCAAATCCATATCAGAAACACCTCCCCAAGCTAACTATGAGATCTTTCTTCTATGAACCTATGACCCTTGTTATTCCTGTCTGTATCGTACTGTTCTGGTTTGTGCTTTTCTTTCTTCTTTCCTTTATGCATTCTTTTAAATTATTATTTTTGTTTGTTTGTTTTTCTATTATTTCTATTTTATCAGAGTAGGCGTATTAGGGTCACAATCTACAGACTGAATTCTTGGCATGCTTCTGATCACATACACAGAATACTCAGCACAAAACAAACTTAGTGATTGTGGAACCACTTTAGCAGTTTTCTTTCCTGCTGATTCTGTTCATGTTAACAGCTGTTAAGTACTAGAGATTTTTGAAAAAGCTATCTTCTTTATTCAGTTACTTAACTCTCAGTGAGGAGCCTATCTTTAGGCACATGTTTTAGTCTTTCACTGAATGCTTCAATTTTTTCAAGATAAATGAACTGCAAGTATTATCCCACCATCATTATCTGCACTGTTAAGGACAGAATCAGCAGCTTCCACTGATGAGTGGTGTTCAGGTTTTCCTCCCTTCCCTAAATATGCAATTGAAAAGAACAGCACTATAAACATCCCTCCATGTCACCCCCCCCTCCATGATAATTAGCTCTGGACATCTTATTTGGTATGGCTTTGAGCCTTTTCTGCAGGTGCCACCTCAAATTGATGAAAATGTGCTTTTCATTCAAGAATCACAACAAGCGATCATGACAGCAGCAGTAACAAACTTCATGACAGCTCCACAACTCTTAAATATCCAAAGCAGAACAGCAGGTTGAAATTGACTTAAAACAAACTGCACATTACTCATTCAAAGCTAACACTCTTACGTCAATGGCTAAACAAAGTACATAATTTTATTATATGATCAAAAGCAAACTGTACCGATGCTTTATGACCTTTGTGTCCCATTCTAAAAATCCTCTGGGAACCTCTAAGTGTGCAGGTAAAAATAAAAAATAAAAGAGAAAGAAAATTAGAGCATTTTTACTTTTATTTGTAGAATAACACCTTTTTAGAGACAACATACACACCAAGACAAAGGCTTTCACCCACACAGGTTACTCTGATGTATAATGATACAAAGTTTCTGAGAAAGAAATATTACCATGCTTTTACAGGCAAGCAAAGTGCCACATGATCACAGGTTAAGGTGTGTAATTTCAAACATGGAAGATTAGCCACAATATGATATATTTCGGCACTAATGCAATCCATGGGAATGCCTGTTACCTTTTTGGAAAATCCTTCACCTATGTGCCTGAAAAAAAGTAAGTCAGTGACTTTCTCGGCGTGGCAGATGGCGTCCATCACTGAAGAAAAGGTGCTGGCCAGATTTTGTGGTATGACGTGCACAAAGTCATTTCTGCTCCCTAGAGTATGTGCATTAGGTTTATTCGTGCTCAGACAAAAACTCTTTGTCCTTCTACTAACAGTTCCTCAAACCCTGCTGCCCTACTGTTCACAACTTCTATTTCAGCATGTGTTAATGGAAAAGATAAGGATTCCGATTTTAAGATGTTGGCAGAAAACAAATCCATATTTTGTTGCTCCAGTGACTCCTGGAACAGATTGAAAACAACTATTTAAATCCTATCCTGAGGACTATAACAGCAGCCAAGAATGCTTAAAAGAGGTTCCCTATCAAGATGCTGTTTTTCTTAGGCAGTGAGTCATTATTATGAATCACGGTATGTTCATCATTGTGAACACTTGAAGTCTGGTAATCTTTTTTTATTTGATTTCAAATTATTAAAATCTTTAAAAGGAAGCACATATGCAACTAAAAGCATGCTAATGAGTAGCAGCCTTTGGCAAATATGTTAAAGACAAGGTGATAACATTAATCGTTGTGCCACTGTGAATGTAAATAACTGTAATTATTAACATTATTTGTTAAATACAGAAAGAATGATTTGTAAGACACTTACCTGTACAAATTACTCTGTAAATTGAAACTGACTTCAGACATCACCAATGCTGTGAACACACATTGGCCACATTGGCAGTCATGATTGCTCAAATCACAGGTGGAAATCAAAGGTAGATTCACTATCTTTGGAAGTCCCTGCCAGAATAGAGATATGGCAGGTTGTTCTTTTTGTTCTGCTTAGTGCTAACTCGGTTCTTAGGAAGACAGTGAATGTGAGCAGAATGATCATGACTCGGATGCCTAAAAATTGCAAATTTGTAGAAAGAAATTTAGAAGAAAGGTTTTCTCTCTCAGGAAATATAAGAAGGGAAAGGTCCATATCTGTTGTATCCATCCCACAATAAAGACTTCTGAAGCCAAAAAAGCAGCAGAGAACATTATGCTTAGTAGAACAGTCATCTGGGAGTTCTGGAAAACACTGGTGAGTTTATCTAAAATGAGAAGAGTTGACAGTGAAGATACAACGTCCACAGTACCAGACAAAGTGAATCACAAGCGTGATTGTTCTGTGGCTACTTAAAGCAGTACCTGAGAGAGTACCATTGCACCCAAGGAAATGACTTGTTAGTGGAAAACTGGTGGAAAAACTTCTCTACCAGTATTTACAGGGAACATAATTTCTCAAAAACATATGTGTTCATGTATGCAAATAAATTTCAAACAAAACTGGCCTTAAAAAATGGAAATAAAAATGTTTGTGAGAAAGAAGACAACATGAAAGACAAAGCAAAAGCACATCCATTAAGTGACTGGGATTCCCTTACTAAGGAGGAATTTTATAGAGTGTAAATATTGCCAGTCATCTCTAAAACAAGTGAAATCATTAAAAAAAACATGAAAAAGGAAGCGAAAGCAAATTAGAGTACAAAAAGAGTATCCAGATCAGTTACCTCTATTAGGTTGTTTCTTATGTTATGGGGAAGCATAAATGGAGAACTAGTAGAATATTCTTGAGGAAGGCTGTCAAAACTATTTTAGTATTAATATTTTTTATGGTATGCCATTAATCATGAAGTCAAGGAAACACACAATATACAGACACAAAACACAGCATAACGTCTCTGGAACAAACCATCAGATGGAGAGATTGGTAAAATTTAGGACTTGCTTTAAAGATTAATCTTGGCAGTCCAGAGTACAATTGACAAGAAACAAGTGCACAGTTGTAGTAGATTAGAGCCTTCTAACACCAAAGCTTGTGATGCATCAGAAGAGGCTTACAAGCATATCAAGAGGAAAAAGGAAAAATTTGTTGCAGTTGAAGGATCTTTTATTAAAAGTCAGAAGGATAAGTAATGAAACAGGATGGTGTTACCCCCAGTGAAATGAAAAAGAACTGACAAACATCTGAGCCAGTGGCAATAGTTTAGGGATAGCCGAAGGAATGGTTGCTTAAATTTGATATTAAGCTTGGAAGGAAATCCTGCAGTTTGTTGAGGGACTGTTGAGTCTGGCACAATCAAACGTGGATCGATTTCCACAATTTCTGAGCTTACAAAAGGCTCCTGTACAGCAATGTAATAGCATTCCCCTGCTTCAGCTTACCCACTACAGCTCTCCAGACACACAATGCTCATTGATAATCTTGGCAGAGTGCTTTTTTGGGAGCCACAGAAGAGAACTTTAAACAGACCCAGAAGGTCCTTTTTTGTTGTTGCTTTGGATTCAGGTTTAATGGGAAGAGCAATAGGCAAGTTTTAAGGAAGCAGCCTGAAATGTGAAGAAAATACAACACGCGGCGTCCAAAGAAATTATATCAACAACATTTCCATTTCATATGTTTGGATGAATTTCACTGAGAGCTGGAGCAGAAAAACATTCTTCAAAAGCCTTTACCCAAAATGTCTCCAAATTTGGTAAAAAGGCATCTTTAATCAAATCACGTTAAAAAAAAAAAAAAAAAAAGAAAATAAAGAAACAGAAACTCAATTACTACTGAACATTTTAAAGCTGTATATCTAAGCTGCTTGCTTAGTTTCTCATTTTGCAGCACAGTAGTGTTTACACTAATAAAGCCAGAACGAACAGTTGTTGTTTTTCTCTTCTCTTCCTTCTTCCCCTAGAAAAAAGGACTGGTCAATGCTACACCAGCCAAAGTCTAAAATACTTTGTAAATCAATTCTCCGAAGGGAGGAAGAAAGGGATGAAGGGTGCTGGAGAAAATGAAGCAATCATTTCACAATAAAACCATGGAGATAACACTGAAGCGTGGCCAGAAGTGCCACATGCCACTGTAAACAGCGTGAACAAGTCTATCAGTGTAGTCACGAGCAGAGGCTGGTGTCAGAGAGGAGGGCATGGCTCAGAAAGGCCACAGAAGGTCCTGCTGCTCCCCAGGGGAGCAGTTGGTGCCATAGATCTGATCCAGCTCAGTGCAGTGGGGGTTATGTCACCATGGGACAAGGATTCAGAATACAGCTATGTTGTCTTATCTAGCAAGTTTTATTTCTGGCTGACAGAAGCGGCCTTTTGGGTCTCCAAAGACGCAAATCCCAGGCTCCTTTGATTTGTGAAACTGGAAACGCCTGCTATAATCTCAGCTTGTTTAAAAAATAAGCATGTTTCTATCCCTGTTCTATCCACTATCTTTCTAAATTATCTTGACAACATGTACTGACTGACAGAGTTGAAAGTGCCCTAAGTGTTTTCTTACAATCAGGTTATTTTCACAGTCAGGACAAACAAGTACCCGGAACTGACCTTGGAGATCTCTCTCAAGACTTTTAAAGGATCGCACTGTTCATTTCAGCTGTGAGGAACAGCACTGCTCTGACTACCGGGTCCAACTGCAATTGCTCACAGCTGTAACAACTCTAGTGTGCAAGCAGGGTGACGGCAAACCACTAATTCCAGGCCGGGGCTGTGGCCTGAGAGCTGGGCATAGAGACCTTACAGCAATCTCATTCCTCTGAAGTAAGTACTAAAAACCTCACTGGGCCCAATAGGGGCCAAAGAAAAGAAAACACTGATCACAACCACCATCCTCTTGCAGCTGCTTCACCCCCATATCCAAATCCTGGATGAATTCTCCAAGACTGTACAAACCACGCAGTGCTCCTGTCCAGTGCCTGTAAGCAGGGCATCCCCAATGAGCCCACACGTCCACCTTTGCTGACCGATGCTCAGAAATAACTCCTGCTAAAACTCTGGGCAATGGAGGGTAGACAGAAGAGAGAATTAATACTTTCTCTTCTGAAAAATCCTTTCTCTCACCGGCTCTGACACTGAGCACTCAAATACTAGCACTGCTGCTTTTCAGAATCCCAGTCCAACTCCTCTGCAGCCACAACTACTGTGAGAAGCAATGGGTGAAAGCCTTATTTCTAAGGCTACTAATGAAAAGAAGTGAGATAAAATGCTCTCAAAAACTGAAGAGTAAAACATAAACACAGTTGCCTGTAGAGGGAATTATTTGGATGTCCAGCAAGTACTGTGATTTTCTACTTTTCAGAGCTGAGCGCACACAGCATGAGGGCTTTAAAAATTCGCCCCGATGCAGGCTTTCTGAATCTGCCTATATCTGGAAACAGTTTTTGAAAAGGAAGGGATCAGAACGGATCAAATGATAATGTCTCCTCCTTGATTCTGAATGATTGGTAGTGTTATGTTCAGTAAAATTTTTTTAAATGTTTACTTGCACTAACACTACAATACCCCTCGAATCTCTTATTTACAGTCACGTTGCCACAGCTCTTTTCTTCTATAGCTACTCTTATTTTATTTGAAATATGGCTGCATGAATGAACTCTCATAGTAGGATCATGTCATACCAGACAGTGCAAAAAATTAAAAACGCAGTTCAAGTCCCACAGTTTTCCAATTCTGAGTAATTTTTACAATCTTTTATTGCAATTTATTCTATTATTGACCCACTTCATGTACTTCATCCTTTTCATATACCCAAATTTGCCTACCTTCTGATACACCCCTGCTCTTTTCATGAAGTATGCCTTTTGTAAACTGACCATTCATATGCTCTTACTACAGACCCTTTAGAACTGTATAAATAAGGTTCTTTAATTCATGTAACTGATTAAGATGTGACTTTATGTCAATAACACAGGACAACAACCTAACTGAGTACCTCTTGTAATATAAAAATCCTTCACCAATTAGGTCTTGCTTACAACTTCACTGGATGTTTATTTCCAAAGTACTGAGCACAGTATATATATAGTAAGCAGTATATGTAGTAACAATATTTTGCAAAGCAAAGATTTGCTATGTAGCAAATACAGCAAACGGTCCCTGTTGCTGTGACACAGCCCAGTCACCATTGTGATGTTTGTGAACATTCCATTCCAACCCTCCCCCCCCCCGCCATAACAGCTGCCATTGCACTGCATCCTGCTCCTGTGGAAGGACGAATTTCATGGCCTGGGGAAAGAGCCACGGACAAGAAATGCTGCCAAGGTGAGAAATTAATCACTGAACATGTCTCCACTTTATCAAACACATCAAAGGTTTCTATCCTAAACAAGCCTTCAGACAAAAGATTTCTTGGACTCGCCTAGCTGTTGAAATTGTCCAACAGCAAGCTTGGAGACAAAGGTGAAGAAACAGTCTCTAACACTCGTCATACTGCTTCTTTATACAAAACCTCTCTCGATAGGGCTTCTCTCTGCCATCTCTCAACAGGGGCTTCTTTCAGCCCACTCTCCAGGGGGCTTCTTCCAGCCCTTTCCAGACCGGTCTGCCTTCTGTGTCCCTGTTTGGCTGCCAGTTGTGACCAGAGAGTCACAGGCTCCCTTGCTGGTGCAGAACAAAGACTCTCTGCTCTAAACCACAGCATTTAACATACAAACAGCATCTGCTTTTGTTTTGTTTTTTTTTTCCCCTCGGGAATTTCCAAGGAGTAAAAGAAGCCCTTAACTTTAGCTCCCTCAAACAAGACAAAGAGAACGCTTTTGAGCATCACCTCTAGAGAGGTCCTTGATCTCTACAGTCATACTAACACCAGACACTGAGGACGTCAAATTGATGCAGCTCAATACGTGATTTATTCTTAGGCTTAACACTATTTTCGTACTGAAACAAGGATAACATTAATGCCAGACCAAAGAAAGCATCTAAGCTAGGATATGGGGCAGACCGCCTACAATGTAAATAGGAGCATTTTGTGTCTGTCAGGTGCTGACCTGGGAGCTGCATATGTAGATGTCATACATGTAAAACAACGCTCAGTTAGGTAAAACTGAGTATCTAATCCCAAAAGAGATGATATGCGCAATTCTCTAAGTGCTTATGTGGAACAAACTGCTCTGTGCTTTGCCTTTTGTTGAAACAAAAATCAAAAACAGTTGAAGATTTAAGAAACCGGTAACAGAACTCAACTCTCTCAAAGCATTCTCTTCCAAAACTTTCACCAGTTGGAAAGCTTCCATCGCTTTACAGTTCTTCCAGTCTACATACAGAAAACTCCAACTGACAGCTTCCCAACAAAGACTGTTGGGATTTACACATCATCACTCAATAGATGTTGACATGCTACTTGTGAAGAGCTACGGGAACCCTAAAGAAACATTTGATTCTGCATTTCTTCTATTCTACCTCTTGATTAGCAAGAGGCATGAGAAGATCGTAGACGATCGTATCACCTTCTTGTTCCTGCTAAAAAGAGACAAATTCTACCCGACCCTTTATTTATTCTGACATCTTAGCTTAATGGCATGTCATCAGACTTGCAGGATATTGAGACCTTACAAAAGCTTGTAATGGCAAACAAAACCCTAAGCCTTAAAAATTACAGCTCGCTACATTCTTTTCTTAGTTCTTGGAAGCAGTGAAAATGCTTCTGATAAGTTCTTGGCAAAAACAGGCACAGAAAAACTACAAACCTCAATAAGCACATAGACAAAAACGATGAGAAACACAACCGGTGAAAAGATCTCAGACTAAAGACAACACCCTCAAAGAAAACAGCCTTCATCCAGAAAAAATGCTTCCATTGCAGGCCAGCCATTCACTAAGGTCAGGCAGGAAACACAGGTGCATTCCTTGCACCTCCCAATCCTGGACAAGCCACCCCTTTTTCAGGGCTGCACAATCACTATCCATTCAGGCCATGACATAACAGTTCCCCTCAACCTTTCTTTCCTTATCAATACTTTTATGCTCAGTGTCACAATTGCTATTTTTTGGGGGGGGAGCAGAAGCACGAAGGTGGCCAGGATAAAAAGAGGAGGAGCAGAGCGACAACAACGGGCGAGGAAGGAGAACGGTGAGGAGAACAGCAATGAGGGTAAGAGGAGGAGAAAGAGGACGAGGAGGAAAAGGTAAGTGACAACAACGAGGGAAGGAGACGACAGATGAGGAGGGGTACTGGGAGGCAGAGGAAATTAGGAAAAGAGGAGGAGAAAGAGGAGAAAGGAAGAAAAAGTAATGTGAGGAAAAGAGGAAAAAGCAATGAAAACCAAAAAGGAGCAAAAGGAGAAACAAGAGGAGGAGAGAAGTGATAGCGAAAGGAAAAGATGGAGCAGGGGGTAGAGGAGGAGAAAGAAAGTAACAGGGATGAAGGAACACAAAGGGGGAGAAAGAGGACAACAAAAGAAGTGATGATGAAATGAAGAGAAGGTCGAGATGGAGGAGGCATAGGAGGAGGAGGAAGAGAAGGAAAAAGCAGCAAACAAAAAATGATGATGAGCAGAAGAAAAACAGAGGCGATTACGAAAAAAGGAGGGTATGACAAAGCTGGAGGTACAGCAGGAGAAGGAGGGAAAAAAAAAAAAAAAAAACAGTGACCACGAAATGACAAGGAGGGAAAGGAAAAAAAAAGAAGAGATGCAATGAGGTAGAAGAAGTGGAGGAAGACGAGGAAGAGGAAGAGGAGGAGAAGTAACAGGAAAAGGATAAGAGCAGCGACCATAAAATAAGGCAGAGGAGGAAAAAAGCAGCATCTTTGAAAGATGGAGGAGGAGGTAGAGGTGGAGGAGGAGGAGGAGGAGGAGGAGGAGGAGGAGTAGGAAAACTCAGTGACAAAAAATTAGGAGCAAGAGGAAAAAGCCAACGTCTTCGAAATATGGTGGAGGTGGTGGTGGTGGTGGAGGAGGAGGAGGAGGAGGACGAGGAGGATAAAAGTAGCAACTACAAAATGAGGTTGATGAGGAAAAAGGAAGCATCTTGGAACTATGGTGGAGGAGATGGAGGTGGAGGTAGAGGTGGAGGAGGAGGAGGAGGAGGTGGAGGAGGAGGAAAATTCAGTGACAAAAAATTAGGAGCAAGAGGAAAAAGCCAACGTCTTCGAAATATGGTGGAGGTGGTGCTGGAGGTGGAGGAGGAGGAGGAGGAGGAGGAGGAGGATAAAAGCAGTAACCACAAAATAAGATCAAAGAGGAAAAAGGCAGCATCTTTGAAATATGGTGGAGGAGGTGGAGGTGGAGGAGGAAGAAATGGCGGAGGAGGAAAACCCAGTGACAACAAACTAGGAGCAAGAGGAAAAAGCCAACGTCTTTGAAATACGGTGGAGGTGAAGGTGGAGGAGGTGGTGGAGGAGGAGGAGTAGGAGGAGGAGGATAAAAGTAGCAACTACAAAATGAGGTCGATGAGGAAAAAGGCAGCATCTTGCAACTATGGAGGAGGAGGTGGAGGTGGAGGTGGGGGTGGAGGAGAAAAGCTACGACAGGAAACTGAGGTGGAGAAGGAACAAAAGGGGGAGGACAAGGAGCAGGTAAGAAGCAGCGCAAACAAAACAAGGAGGGTAAGGTGCAGGTGGAGGTCATGGAGGAGGAGGAAAAAAGCAGCAATGATGACATGACAGGAAGGACGAGGAGAAGGAACAGCAGAAAAAAAAACAGCGGCAGAAAGGAAATGACAAGGATGTAGAGGGAAAAATCAGGATCTGGGAAATGAGGTGGAGGAGGCGGTGGAGGAGGAGGAGGAGGAGGAGGAGGATAAAAGCAGTAACCACAAAAAAAGATCGAAGAGGAAAAAAGGCAGCATCTTGGAACTATGGTGGAGGAGGTGGAGGTGGAGGTGGTGGTGGAGGAGGAGGATAAAAGCAGCAACCACAAAATAAGATTGAAGAGGAAAAAAGCAGCATCTTTGAAATGTGGTGGAGGAGGTGGAGGTGGAGGAGGAGGAATAGGCGGAGGAGGAAAACTCAGAGACATAAAACTAGGAGCAACAGGAAAAAGTCAACGTCTATGAAATATGGTGGAGGAGGAGGTGGAGGAGGCGGTGGAGGAGGAGGAGGAGGAGGAGGAGGATAAAAGCAGTAACCACAAAATAAGATCGAAGAGGAAAAAGGCAGCATCTTGGAACTATGGTGGAGGAGGTGGAGGTGGAGGTGGGGGTGGAGGAGAAAAGCTACGACAGGAAACTGAGGTGGAGAAGGAACAAAAGGGGGAGGACAAGGAGCAGGTAAGAAGC